>NC_092211.1:49449437-49584120 GCF_043381705.1 Parasteatoda tepidariorum | reverse complement strand
ATATATATATATATATATATTAATTAATTAATAAATTAATAGCAAACATTCAGTTACTTGGACATGATTATTGTTTTCAGTAGTTACACTGAAAAAAATTACGTGATCAAAACTACCAGAATATGGTATAACTTACTGTGTTTCTGACTCTATTAGACCACCAAAAGCTCGGTAATATTTACCAAAGCACTCAGGTAATGACTTTTGGTAAATTGATAATATTGTATTATTATTTGGCAAAAAATTTAGTAATTTTATCATGATGCCTTAGAGCATGGCGCAATTATCCTTTATTTGATTAAATTTATCTTTCAGTTTGTATTCTAAGTGTGTGGTAATAAAAACTATAACTTTGAAATCCAGAATTCCCGTTGCTTAAATGCTTATATTTAAAAGGCTTATATGAGATTTACAGAAAATACATATAGGTGACACATTGTTTATTTAATGGTTCAATTCAATTAAATATTATATCTAGATACAATTAAAAAAGTACTTTGAATTTTACATTAAATAAGAATAAAATATTATGTAAAAAATGAAAACAAATATAATGAATTCTAATACAGGAAGAAAAAAATAATTTATTTAATTTACGCATAATTATATAATAATACTTAATTTATTAATTTTAAAGGTAAGTGATTGGTAGCTTATGCTGGTACTGTATGTTTGCAAATCATTATTAAACTTTGACCATTGCATAAAGATGAAAAAATTGTTTATTTGTTTTATATACTTACACATAGGTACCTTTTAAAAATCTTGTGTGCATTTTATTGTAAATAAAAAAAATGTGATATGTGTTTTAATAAAGTATGAGCATTTTTAGTTAGTTATGCTCTGGGAAAAATTATGGTCAAAACTGCCAGTATATGGTAAAATTTATCGTATTTTTGACTTTATACCAGATTACCAGAAACTCCAGATATACACCAGTATACCAGTATCTTTATACACCAGAAACTCCGTAATTTTTACCAAAGTGCTTTGGTGATGATTTCGGTAAAATTAATAATAAATTACAGTTTTATAATATGTAATACAATTTGGTAAATGTGGTAAAATTTGGTAATTTTATTAAGATACCTAAAACCATGACATAAAATCCATTTTTTCGGTTGCATTTAATTTTCAGTTTTGTATTTTTTACTATATGTGTGATAATATGAGCTATAATTTTGAAAGCCAGAATATTTGGTAAACCGTTACCACATGAATTAAAAAATTATTAAATAATCAGTTCAAATGCGGTACATTTTGGAAGAATTATGGCTTATTTTTACTAGAAATGAAATCATACCTTACTATAGTTTAACCAGGATATTTTCAATTTTTCTCTCCACATACTATACTTATTTCGAATTTAACTTTCATTTAAAAGCTATGATAATGATGCATAGTTGCTAAACACTGTTAAACTTTGATTGTTACATTTAATTGACAAAATGTTTTTTTGTTGTCAATTGTTTACATATTGACACCATCAAAAAAGTATAGATGGATTTTACTGTAAAGAAGAATGGAAATAAAGCAAAGAAGAATCGAAGATAACAAGGAGAATAGAAGATGATATAAAGAATGAAAGAGGCTTCAAAAACTGTTTGGTGAGTATAACAAAATGTCATTTTTAATTTATCTATGGTATACTTTATTTTTTCCTTTATGTAGAGATTGTTTCCGTCATTTAAAAAGTAATAATTACATCTAGTTTCATTTCTTACTTATTTCATGCTTGTGTAGTAGATTTAATTACGAAAAATACTTTTTCATTTAATTTTACTGCTATTACCATCTTTTTTACCGTTTTGCCTCATCTAATCCTTTGTCAGTGCAAAGCAGTTTGTAATAATATTATTGGAATCTAAAGTGTTATGGATAATATTAAGGATATTATATAAAATATTCTAAAAAGATGTGCGAAAAAATAAAATAGTTTCCATAATAAAATACTTTACACTTCTTAGATAATGATATGAGTCGGGGAATTACTTAAAATGTTTCTACAGATGATTTTTTAAAATATCAGTCCTACTTTTTCCCAGTAGGGTATAAGCATAAAAATATATCATTATCTTGAGCTTTAGGGGAATAAACAAATTTTGTAATTTCCTCTTTGACTTATTATTGCCCTATTTCCCTACAATAGTTGTTAATATGAGATAAATAAGTCATTTAAACAATTGTGAGACCTTTTATTTCAAAAATTGTGCTTTTTTTAAATGTTTTTCAAAGAAGTTAATGTTTCATTCAATTAATTAGCGTTGTAAAATTCAGTTCAAATGAATATGAAACTCTTTTTTTTAAAATTTGTTTTGAAAAGATACTCCTTACTTTCGATTTTTATTAAAATCATTGCTTAATGCTTTTTTTTACATATAACCTTATTTCGAAAACGAAAATTTCTTTCATTTTGCAATAATCTTTAGAAATAGTGGATTTGTATAAAAATTTCATAAATCAGAAAACAAAATGTTAGTTAAATATAGCATAGTTTCAAAAATTGATAAAAACAATTCTAAAAAAAAAAAACTCAAAATCTTATACACAAAGTGATTTTTCATCAATACCATAAGATTGCATTACGAAGCATTTCTCTATTTTATGCTTTGGTGATCGATTTGGCTGCCATCAGAATCTCACCGTCGCCAACCATTCGGCAACCTCTTCTTATGTTGGTTCTCCAGCATTTTGTATCAACTGCCACCGTGTATTTGGTACCACAAGGGAGTACCTGCGTCGAGCAGGTTAGGTATTGGTGCCAAAACATAGTACATCTCAGGATTTTTTGCCAACATTTGCCATCATAGATGTCTCAGGTAAGCCGGTTTAGTGATTTTCCATATCATTCCTAAAGAATGTTTGCGAAACAGCTTGTATTTTGAATAATGTAGTGAATAATTAAAAAAAATCACAATTCCAGTACATAAATATCAACATGCCTTTCGTTAATGAAAGCTTTTTGTTTTGAAAGACATTTATAATCTCAACGGCTTGTAATGATTTTGCTTTAATATTATTTATTTAATTTAAATTTATTATTAAATAATACAAAAAAAATTCTAAGCGAAGAAAAACAATGTGAATTATGTACATTCATACGGTTACATACGCTTAATCTTTAAATCTATTGATTCATCAGGGTAATATATTCGACGTTTTGCATGAATGTACAATTATATCTCATAATAATGAAGAAAGCTATATGATAATTCATTATGTTTCTGTCATTTAAAATTAATAACTGCACGTGCCCTATTATTTTTCCAAAGCTACGAAAATAATCTCTTTACAATCTATAAGGTTAAAGATAATCATATTTTATTTAATGAATGCTAAATACAGAAAGTTTGTTAGATGTTATTTAAATGGGGATTTTATTTAGATAGATTTTATTTATAGATTACATTTTATCAGAAGCATTAATATCAAGCTTTTTAATACAATTATATTTAACCAACAATCGTATTTATCAAAAATTCTAGCAAGAAAAATTAATTATTATACATAAATATATGTATTAAATAAAAAGTTTCCTCTTCATTGAATTTATACAAAAAATAAAGTTTAAAGTATATTTTAGATTTTCTTGTACTATATTTAAAGATATTTACAGATTTTTTAGCATTTTATTACAGATTTAAAATTAATTCAAATTCTTAATTTTGATTTATCCCCTGATAGCACAAGTTGTTGTTAGGACAGATGATATTTAAAAATAATCGTTATTAAATTGAGAAAAAAATATTTAAGTATTTATCTGATAGTTTTCAAATGCATTTCATTTATGAAATAGTTATTTGATTATATAGGTTGAGATAAATTTATTGTTACATATAAAGTCTTCAACATTTCTATATTTGAGTCTAACATAAAAATTTGCGAGTGTGAGTAATGAATATTGAGTATAAAATTGCTTGAAATTTATAAATTAAATAACCTTAAATGGGTAAAACTTAAATGCTTTTAACAATCATACTAATTGCATTATAAATGTTTTATATGTAATCAAAAGTTTTTGAATATGCTTTCTCTGCTTGCACTCTAACAAATCTGTACGAATCATTTTTCCTTGTGGCATCACAGTTTTTCTTCATTTGTCAACGTGTGTAGCAAATGCATATGTATCAAATAGGCATATATATTATGTATAAAAATCTACATTGGTAAATATTTTTGAGCTTGATGATCCACAAAATCGCTACTATACGCTGTAACTTTAATATGTTGCTAAGTTAAACCATATATTATAGCGAATTCTTAAAATTGCTTATAGAATATTACAGTTGTACTTGCATGGCAACTTGGCTCAATATAAACCTCTATTATAGTTGCAGAAAACTTGCACAATGTTATGTTCAAAAATGGTTCTATAAAGAACACATTTTTCTGAGTGTATATAAATACAAATTTTTCTTTTTTTAGAACCGTAAAAACTGAAGTGTAATTTGTGTAACGTAATAATTCCAAATTTGAATATACAGTGTTAATATTTCATTTTACAACGGTCGTTGAACAGCCGAAAAAAATTTGAGCTTACAAATACCAATGTACAACTCCATGCCCTTGAAATTTTGAGCCCAATCCAGAAGACAAAAGAACTCCAGGATCATGCATTGGGAAAAACAAGCCTTCGTGGAGGAATTCTTTATGGAACCCCTAATAGAACGAGGAAATGCACGAAAACCTCCCATGGTTTGCCTGCCGGAAAAGGGACCCTAAGCCATGATCCGTCTACTACTGATGGTATTTTTGCGTCAGCACAGTTGTCAGTGCGAAATGCAGAATATGGTGCAGAATTCGCTTCATCAAATCATTTCGGGTGCAGAATTCACATCAACTAGCCACAGCTGGGATTCGGATCTGGTCATTTGGAGGCAAACACTATATCCTCTAATCTTGTCATAATTGTGTCGATCAAATGTTATTTAACCATATAGGCTATACGATGTGTTATATATTAATTAAAAGGGTAAGAAAAGTAATGCTCACTTTATATATAAACTGATTAAGTTTTTTCTTTACTTAGAAAATGATAGCAAAAATTTAGTTTGAAATAAAACATTCTGTTAGCTGTTTCAAAAGTGGCTTAGTACTTGTTTATGCTTTTCTACGAGATCATTTAAGTATTTTCTGGAGTTCATAAACATAGAAGGGATTTTGACTTTAGCAAAAATATTGTTCCAGCTATGATAACTTGATTCAGATATGAAACATTTTTTCACACTCTTTCATGTGAATCCATAAGTTAAATTTATGAAAGAAATTCCCATTATTTCCAAAATTTGAGGAATTTCAGTAACATTTGAAAAATATATTTTAAATGTATCATTTATCAATATGCTGTAAAGAACAATAAAAACAACGTAAAAATGGCACTTATATGCTCAATGATATTTGTGCTTTGAAAAGTAAGCACAAAAAGTTTTTATCATTGAGCATTTCGAATTTTAATGTGGTATTAAATTTATCAATCCAAAATTTATTTCATTAATTTAATAAAACAAATTAATCCTAATGCTGGGCGCAGATGGCTCAGTGGTTAAGGTACTGAAAACAGGTGAATAACTCAAATCGATCCCCACCCGCGGCTTTAATCTACACTGTTAGAAATTTCTCGGCAAAAATGGTTAAATAACAATTTATTGAATGGTTATTTTACCACATGTAATCAAAACAGTTGATAACCATAAATAAAATGGTAATCAAACTGTTAACTTTGAGAAAAACTGTTTATTAACTGCTTTCACCTAATACTGTTAAACAATTAGAATTTTATCGCACCAACTAGAGCCACCTAATGAAGCTATTCAGTTCTTTGCAACTGCCTACATATCATAGTCGAGCGGGCCTATCTGTCAATCTCATGACCGGCAGAACTGAAGTTCGAGTCCTAGTGTTTGCACCGCAATATATCCTCCATTCCCTTCAACACTTCCAGCATCCGGCGCTCTCCAATGCCCATTACCTTACTAAAAGCTGAGCACCTATGATGTTAAATAATTGTTTTTTTTTACGTTCTTGATTTGTTGTTATTATGAATTTACGTCGCACTAGAGCTGCACAATGGGCTATTGGCGACGGTCTGGGAAACATCCCGGAGGATGATCCGAAGACATGCCATCACAATTTTGATCCTTTGCGGAGGGGATGGCACCCCCGCTTCGGTAGCCCGACGACCTACGCGTGAAGTCGAGCACTTTATGATAGCACAGTTTAACGAGGACCAATACCGCACACCCTCGGTCCCTACACAGACTGATCCAAGTGGTCACCCACCCGCACACTGACCGCAGCCAGTGATGCTTGACTTCGGTGATCTTTACGTTCTTGAAAAATGTTAGTTGTAAATGGTTAAAAAAAACCCATATAGTTTTGTATTCATGGTTCTATGACCATACATTTTGTAAATGGTTTCGAAGCCGTAAAGGAAAAAAATGTTCTTTACCGTAAACTTTGCAGTTAATCGGAAG
The DNA here is from genome assembly GCF_043381705.1 of Parasteatoda tepidariorum. Taxonomy (NCBI): domain Eukaryota; kingdom Metazoa; phylum Arthropoda; class Arachnida; order Araneae; family Theridiidae; genus Parasteatoda; species Parasteatoda tepidariorum. The sequence continues at coordinate 49,577,647 of NC_092211.1, read as the reverse complement.
GATAGACAGCTGCTAGTTATTTTACTATAATTTTAGAATGAAAATTTTAACAGTGTAACGCAACTTCAGATTAGTACAAGCTAGTCGGAAAAAAGCTGTTTGTTTGCAATACTGATCAATTTGAAACTATGTGTAATATCGTAGGCCACAAAACTATAGAGCCTTATCATTCATGACTCCCATTCTAAAAACGGTTGTTGCAAAAGGCTTTACTGAAAATAATCGCAAGGAGTGAGAAAATGATATTTCAAATTGGAAAGGTATTGTTATTTGTTATTCGAAACTATATCAACTCTTACATATTTGTGAAACTTAACGAACTAGATGAAGAGATGAATTTTAGCTAGTTTACCTTCTAAATTGCATCATACAAATTTTTCAGCAAGCATTGAACTAGGACATTATGACATCAAATGCTAAATACATACCCTAACGTATAAAATCATTTCTCTTTTAGTTTACTCGCACCCGAGGGTCATTTAAAGATTCATATAGTATAGTCAATTTATCTTTCCTTTCATGTATGCGTTTGTGTTGATTCTGGTTAAGGGTAAAGTACATACAACTGCTGTAAATTATCTCAAATAAATTTAGCAAGTCTACATATGTGAAGGAATAAACTAAATTATTATTGATGGTAAATGTCTTCATAACCAAGTCAAAGTTAATAATCATGTTAATATATTTATGTTGATCTGTGATGGCTCATGGGATGAGGCATTCGTCTTCTAATCAGGTGAACCGGGTCGAATCCCAGCGAAGGCTGGTTTATTCAAATTCCGCACCCGGCTCTCACCGACCACAGTGATGAAGTAAAATATCCTGAGTGGTAGACGGATCATGGGTTAGAGTCCCCTTGTTCAATACTTGATTCAGGAGTTTCCATGTCTTCTGGATTGGGCTCAAAATTCAAGGGTAAGGAACAAAAAATTAGTAGTCATAAATTCAAAAAATTGGGTCGGTTCTTCAACGACGGTTATAAAATAAAATAAAGAAATATATTTATGTTAAGACTAATATGCAAAATTTTAACATAATTTTAAATGAATCTTGCGTAACCTGTCACTTAATATTATCGTAACATGGTATGACACATATTAGTGTAACATGATAGTTAATGTTATGGCAACATTAATTTTACGACACTTGATGTATTAAAAATACATTTTTCAACAAAAACTTCATTAGCATTCTAGGCTGTAGTCAGTGTGCGGGTGGGTGACCACTTGGATCAGTCTGCGTAGGGACCGAGAGTGTGCGGTATTAGTCCTCGTTAAACTGTTCTACCGTAAAGTGCTTGACTTCGCGTGCTGGTCGTCGGGCTACCGAAGCGGGGGTGCTATCCCCTCTGCAGAGGATCAAAATTGTGATGGCATGTCTTCGGATCATCCTCAGGGATTTTTCCCAGATCGTCGCCAATAGCCCATTGTGCAGCTCTAGTGTGACGTAAATGAACTACTACTACTGGCTTACAATACTTATAAGCCAGCATGGTTACAGTTAGAAACCCTTAATGAGTTTTAAATAATAGTCATTTAAACCCATCTCTGTTTCCTCCAGCTATTGAACAGGTTTTAGAGTTTCATACAACTTTATTCGTCAATTATTAGTTTTCAGATTTCATCAGCATTTTTTGTTTATATATTAATTTGATTATTTTGATTAACCAATTCAAATGCCACAATAATTTTTTTTTTCATTTTCAAAGTATTCAATTAATGTATTTCAAGGGAGGTCTTTGCGTAACACCCTGTATAGTGTCAGTAGGGATTAGTGATGTTCTATTTTTGATTTGAAATGATAAATATAGACCATTAATATTCGGGTTCTTACGACTATCATTATGTAGAGCAACAAATTAATTCGAAATAGAATAGTAAGGATCTCTCTCTCTCTCTCTCTCTCTCTCTCTTTTTAAGATCCTAGGTTATTTTAACTTTCTAACATGTTAGATATATCAAAAAGAAAAATACCCATTTGTAACAAACAAAAATGTCCTACTGCTCAGAACGGTGAATTTGGATAGAATCCAAGAAGATTTTTTCTGGGTATTTTATTATTTATTGATTTGAAGAAAGAAAGAAAGAAATAATTCAGGTTTCATAATCACAAGCATTGTGCACTGTAAAATTTCAGATTGGACTTTATGATCCCAGAGTTTATTTCGTTTCTTTAAATTCTTTTTTGGACTTTTATGAAGCTCTTAATAAATTTTTCAACTTGATAAAATTTTTGAATTATTTTAATTTACTTCTACACAGACGAAAATTTTAGTAAAATTACTGAACTCTATGGTATTGACATTTCCGGTAAAAGAAACTACAATTTTGGTTAATGAAGTATTTAAACCATTTGTTTGGTAGTTTTTCCATTTATAAGGCAACGTTTTACCAGAAATTCTGGTTTACAAAATTATAGGTCTTATTTCAAGACATTTGATAAAAATTACGAAATTGAAACGTTACTTTAACTGAATGGATGGATTTTAGGCCATTCTTCAAAGTAATATGATTAATTCTCCAAATATTACCACATTTAACAAATTTCATGTAACCATATTAAAATGTTAATTTTACCAAAATCCTTCGCATTTCGGTAAAAATTTTCGAGCATTTTGGTAGAGCCAGAAGCACAGTAAATTTTACCATATTCTTGTATTTTTTATCATACTTTTCTTCTTCAGTGTAGTATATTAAATTTATTTAGGATAACGAATTTTCAATTTTATTTAAATTAAAATAACTGTAAATTTTGAAGTATGCGGAATTTATGATCATAGAATAACATAGATTAAATTTCACAAAGAATAATTTTTAAAAGAAATATTTATTTTTGAGTTTTAGTTTAGATAGAACTTTTTGATTTAAGATTATATTTCATTTAGTAATTTATTTCTAATTTTTTATTCATATTTTAAAAAGATATTAATGAATTGTTTAACAAAATGTTTTTTTCTCCTTTAAAAAGAATGTATTATTTTGATTAGTTTTCAGTTCTTCTTAACAAACTTTAGGAACGTGAAGTTTATTTCTTTTCTTGAAATTTTTCTGTTTTTCATTCGTTTTAAAAGTCTTAAACAATTCAAAGAAATTTCTTGAAACTGAAATTTTGAATTATTTTAATTAATCTTCCGTACAGAGGTAGGGATTTTATGATCACAGGAATTAAATTTTTTTCCTTTTAATTCTCCTATTTCTGATTGTCTTTTAAAATGCCTTAAACATTTTTAAAACATTTCTTTAACAAATTAATTAATTCCTTTAACAAAACTTTGAATTATTTTAATTAATCTACAAATATTTTTTATTATTATTCAGCTGGTCTAAAAGAATAACTCGACTGTTTCATTAATTAATTCTATCAAAATTCTCTGAAAAGAGCCCGTTTAAGGAGATTACAATACTCGTTGACAACAATACCACTTTTTAAACCTTTTCCTGAAACAACTTTTTCAGGAAATATCTCCAAAGTGTTAAAATGTTTCATAAAAACTTTCAAAGACAATGTAGCGTCATTTTAATTAACTGGTAAAATTAACTCTTGAGCTCCGAAACCAATTAGTCGTTCTTTTACTTGAATGTTTTATGAACTCTGTATTGTGTTGATTTTTGGATTTCAGCTTAAGGTTTTTTTTGTAAAAAAAAAAACCGTCAGAATTAAAACTAAAATACATTAATCAATTAAGTACTCCATTCAATTCAGGTGAGAAAACCATTTAGAAGACAAATTGGAAAGATGCCTTTTTTTTCTTTGCTTATTTTAATATGAACTTAAAACGAATTTCTAATTCGTTTGCTGAACAAGGAATTTTTTTTGAATAAAAAAACTAAAGAAACGGTATCTTGCTACCTAAATTTATTTAAAATCTGTAAATTACTTTTTATCGAGGTAATTCAAAGGAATGTGAGTCTTAAATAGAAGTACATTTTAATTTTATTGCGCCTCGACACATTTTATAAGCAAGTCTGATGTTCGTATGATTCAAGAATGGAATTTTTTGTTGGACTAATTGTATCATGCGAATATTAAAGCACTATACTAATGCTTATCCCAAGCTTTTTAAAAAAAACTTTATATATGAGATTTTTTTTTTCAATAAGTTTATTTTTTTAGTTATACTTGAAATTTTTTTTCTCTAGTTCTTGTTAGAATACCTGCATGCTCTACTTTCAGAATACATAGTATAATCCCCAACCTACCCTAGCTTCAGTTTTATTTTAGAAAAAAAAAAAATTTATTTATTTCAAGAAAACGGTTCTTTCGATTTAAGTAATTTTGAGTAACTTTTTCTCTACATAAATTTATAAACCAAAGATAATGACAATTATTTTAATTAAGGCATTTAATTAAGTTTTCTTAACTAAACAAATAAGAATATAATTAAATAATGTTTTGAATGAAATGACAATATGCAATTAATAGTTATAAAATGTTCTTTGTTGTGGATAATGTTTTTATTGCCTTATAATATTTCTGACTGGTTAAATCTTTCTATGAAATAAAAAAAAGACAGTAAATCGGTATTGCTCGTCTTAAAAAAAATATGTACGCAACTACACATCAACATAATCATTAAAGTTAAACTAATCCTCATTTCTAACTTCTTATTATTTGTTACCCTTTCCTGTTTGAAAAGTTTATTTTATCGAAATAAATATTAATTATATTCAGTGTCATACCTCAACAAAAATAATGCCATTGATTGCATTCAATTCCTAGTCGACAAACTTTTTACATTCAGACAATTTCTTTCCTTTGTACAAAACTAAACCTTTATCGCGTCAATTAACATTGATTTAAAATTTTTTAGTATTATGGAAAAACTTTTCAAAAAATCGTTAAATGATTCATGCGCAGTTTCATGTAACTAAAGAAATACTGATTTCTAATACATTTGTTTTAATTTCATTAATAAAACCCAATTAATAAGACTGAAAACATAATTATAACATGCTATCACATAAGTACAATTCAAACCACTTACAAGTATACACTTAAAAATCTTATTACTTGATTGATTTATAATAATAAAGTATGGAAAGGCATTTCATACTAAGAACCTTTATCATAATTTGCAAAAAAATCAAAAGTTACTTTTTGACCATCGGACAAAATACTTAAGGTTAACTTTTTTTCTTGGAAAAGTTAAGCGTTTTTTTTAAATTGATAAAATGGCCCATTTAGAATTGATAAATGGTCAATTTCTAAAATCCATTTTAATTACATAAATAAAACCGAATTAATCAGACTAAAAACACAATTAAAAGCATCAGAGAAATGCACTTAAAAAGATCACAAGAACACAATTTAAAGTTTCACAAAAACACAATTAAGAACATCGCAAAAACACAATGAAAAACATCTTTAAGTTATTATTTAAAAATCATAGTGTAATGTAATTAAAAATCAAGTTTAATGAGTAAATTAATGGATATGAATTTTATATGAAGAATCTTTATCATAATTTACAGACGAAATTAAAAATTATTTTTCAGCTTCCGCCGAAACACCTAGTCTAACTTTTTTCTTTTTGAAAAGAAAAACAATAAAGCGTTAGTGTTTTTGAATTGATGAAATGACAATACAATATTACTTTAATGGAAATAGTTGGTGGTAACATTTATAAAGACAAAGGAAATTTCGAATAAAAAACATCAAATAACGAATGATATCAATTCAAAAAAAATGTCTAATAATTTTTGCTTTATGAAATGATAAAAAAATTTGTAAAAACTGCAACTGCGAAAAATACTTTTTTTATTCTTATCTCCAGCCTAGTCTGTTGTTATTGACAGGCAAAGAATCTAGTTGATAATAATAGTTTTCTGATATTTCCCTTCTTCGCACAGGAGCACTGAGATTTCGGATAGTATTTTTTTTCTTCTATAGTTCATCATTTACAAATTTTATCTCACTCTTAGATAAAACAGAACATTAGCTTTTGAATCAGTTTTTTTATTTGTTTTCGATGTAACTTTTTTTTTAAAGAAAAGTTCGGAATTAAAAAGTTTATTGTGATAATACTCTTCATGTAGTTTAAATCTTGTATTGACTGAAACAAAAAATGTACTAAAAAGGAGTGAACTTTCGGAAAAGAGTTTCTAAGTTTTCTCTTAGCATTAAAATATGATAATAATAATAATGAGAAATACTGATAATTTCAATTAATTTAAAAAGAAATTACATTTAAAAAATGAGAGAATAAATTTTTTCATGGTAATGCTGAGTTAGAATTTTTCTTTTATCCAATAATTTAAAATAAATTTAGATTTTTATAGCTAACACTAGGAAACACGTTTGTTTGTTTTTTAGTATACGAGGCTTTTTAACAGATTTTAGATGCATTCCTGATTTCAACTCTGCAATCGGTATCGCTTTCCAAGCTGCTGTTTGCTTAAAATGTCATTTTTAGTCTATTATTTATCGAATTGACAAGATTGCAAAATCATTAAATTACAACATAAAACAGTTAAATTAAACTTATTTAGTGCAGCTTTCGTCAATAATTATAAAATAAAACATATATTAAGATAATTTAGTTAAATGAAAATACTTGTTCAAAACTTAACAAAGAAATAGTTTATAATAAGGAAGTGCCCTTAGTGGAGTACAACAACATTTCCAGGCATAGGTTCCTAAGCAAGAAGTTCCTACAGAGAAATCTTGATGTTGTACTTTAACTCACCTAGAAGTTTGTCGTGTTAATTACGAGACCCACTGTTATATATAATGTTTTTTTAACTTAGTACATTTCGGCAAAAAATAGACTGAAAATGTCATTTAAAAAAACTGAAGCTTTAGGGGAGAATGATTTAAGATTTTAATCTTCCACTCGTAAATTAAACAAGTATTTGAATAATTGTAACCAAACATTTTACCCCCCCCCCGAAATATATTCATCTTTTTTTTTAAATATCAAAATCTACGTGGTGACAAACAATAGCTTGGGCAAATAACCAAATCGCAACACACCATAAGATGCTTTTATACCATAAAAGCATTATAAAAAATTTTTCAAAACCAAAAATGTAATTTCCATCAGGATCATGCTCTAGCACACAAAGAAAATAAAAATCAAGAAGAGAGCAAAAAGCTTGACTTTCCTTTCGTACAAAAGCGGTCCTGTTTTTTAAGCAGGACCTAATAGAATAATGAACCTAATCGATTTTTCTAAAATGAAAATCTCGGAGACAGGAAAACTATACTAAATTTGTCCCAAACCGAATAATACATTAGCAGATTGAAAAAAAATTTTTTTTAAAGAAATGGGGCAAACAAAATAAAATGATTTTTGGTGCAAAGCAGAAACGTTTATAACTCTTTCACAGTTCCGCACAAAGATAGTTATTTTGAAAACATGTAATAATTCGTAATATTTTATTTTCTTTGCTTAAAATGATGGTTGTGATAATTTAGCAAGCATTAAAATTATAATGTAATATTTATTTATGATATTTTTTGTAATCCTGTAAATTCTCGTGAATTTAATTAATTAACATTTTTTAACATAGCAAGATTAAAACCAATTTTAATTTGAATTTCTTTTACTAAGCAATATAAATAAAAAAAACTATTGTAAGCATTATAACCACAGGGCAAATTTTTAAAAAACCCTCCTAATAGAATTGTAAAACTTAAATTGTTATATTTATCTTTACTTAGTGCCTCCGAATACGTTTAACCTTATTTCTTTTCACCTTTCTCTCCTTATTGATCTGCAAACAATTTATATCAATAAAATAATTTGACTTTTGTAGGAGATAAAATTCTTGTGTATATGAAGGTATTATATTTCGATACCACACTAAGAACGTAAAATAATATGCAAATTAATTCAAATAAAGACACCATATTGGACAGAGTAAATATACTAATAACCTATTTTTAAATCAAAAGCAAAATTACTTTTGAAAATAAGGGTGGGTAAGTTAAGGAAAAATGTAAAGTGAAATAAAAGGAAATGCAGATTGATGCAAATAAAGATACCTCATTAAAAGGAATAAATATATAAGTTGGAATCAAAGTCAAAAATACTAATTTTGGAAGATCCAAAGGCGTACGTTTTGTGAGGCTTATTGGCGATAGTAAGAAAAAAAGACAGAAAATCTTCAGAAAAGGAGTAGAATCATTAGACAGGATTAGGAAAGAGAAACTTATTTGAAAGATTATTTCAATAATTTACAAAGAAATGGTGAATAAAAGTATATTTTGCCGAATAATTTTACAAGAAATCGATTCTCTTGAATATATTATTATGCTTCTTAGTGCAGTATTTTTATCTGTTACTCAAATCTAAATATTAGATTATGAAGTTTTGAAATGTCTTGAGGGAGTAGAGATTTGTATGATTGTGCTCATAATAATTGTTTTATTAAAATTCCCTTTAAATCTAAAATATCTTAAATTGGCTGGCAATAAAATAAATATTCCTTTTCAGTCAAATAAAGATGTCTTAAAACGTAAATATAAAATGTAAACTGATTGTAAAAATTGGAATTTTGAAAAAAAAATTTAATTTTCTGAGCAATGTGCTTTAAAACAAAGAAAAAGTTTTACCATCCGAAAATATTGTAATTAAGAAAACTTTAGAATAAGTTTTAAACTTTATTTTTGGTTTTTATTTTAAATTTTTCCTTAAACTAATTTCTTTCCTTTTCTTCTTTCTTTTTCTTTGTACGAACTTTGTGTTTTATTGCTTCATTTAGTATTATAAGACAATAATTGATGGAACATATTTTTTAAAGCCTCTTTGTGCAAGATGACTATTTTATATAGCAAAAAAATCAATCTTCTGTCAGTTTCAAAAGTTTCAAAATTAAATTTCAAAAATTCAAAAACTAAAGTTTATTAGGCTTCGAACTGTATTTTTCATTTTTTTTTTAAATTTTCCTTTTTTTATTTTTCCTTTTATTCCTTTTCTTTTTTCTTTATAGGAGTTTTATGTTTCATTGACTCACTCAGTATTTTGAGATAATAATTGACAGCTTACATTTTTTCTAGAGACTTGGTGGAAGAAGACTAATTTGTGAAAAAAATAAACTTCTGTCTGTTTCAAAAGTTAATTTATTAACTTTTCATTAGGTTTCAAATTGTATTCGCAATTTTGATTTAATTTTTTCCATAAACTAAATTCTTTCCTTTTACTTCATTCTTTCGTTCTTTTTTCGACAAACTTTGCGTTTCATTACTTTATTCAGTATTTTTAAAATAACAATTGATTTATAATAATACATACGTGGTTCATGATTACTATTTTGTAAAGCAAAAAAAAAAAAATCTGTCAGTTTCAAGAGTTTAATCGTTAAATTTTAATACGTTTTAAACTGTATTTTTCATTTTTATTTCAAATTTTGGAAAAAATTACTTCGTTCTTTTTTTGACAAACTTTGTGTTTCACTACTTCATTTAGTATTTTTAAAATAACAATTGATTTATTATAATACATAATTTATAGATCCTCGTGGCTCATGATTACTATTTTGTAAAGCGAAAAAAATTCTGTCAGTTTCAAGAGTTTAATCGTTAAATTTTAATACGTTTTAAACTGTACTTTTCATTTTTATTTCAAATTTTGGAAAAAATAGGATTTAAACGAAGAAAAAATAATATAATATAAAAATAAAAACTAAATTCATATTTCATACTAACTTTTTTTACTTTGTCACTTTGGATCACCTTGTTACTCTGTAAAACTGTGTTTAAAAATTAGTCTTTGAAGGAAACCAGGAAATATATGGATGAAAATGATACATTTATATTCCTCTTTATTAACTTCATATCAAATATTTGAAAACTTACAAAGCAATTAGTATACATTTATACATAGAATAAAGGCACCATAAATTACATTTTCTGTTATAAATGAAAACTTTTCTTTTGCTTAATAGACTAACATAATTAACTAATTTAAATAATTTTTTAAAGGTTTATTTTTTAGCAAATATGTTTAAAAACCACAATAATGAAGGGAATTAATGGAAAACAGCAGTTTCATGGCTGGGGGAATAAATTTCACAGGAAAAAGGACAATTCTTTCAAAAGAGAATTAAGAATAATCAACGATCAATCTTAAGAAGTGTTGAGCAAAAGAAACAATATAGACAATGATTGCTGTTATTAACATTACTTTTATGCCAGAACTCATATAACGTGTTTAACTTTTCGAAATATTTTCTGTTGAATAAAAATGGAATAAAATTAAATTTTTTTAAAAGTTTATTTTTCAGCAAAAAGATTTGTAAGTCACAGTGAAGAAGGGAATTAATAGAAAACAGCATTTTTATGATTCGGGGAGGGAATTTCATAGGAAAAAAGATAATTCTTTCAAAAGAGAATTAAGAATAATCAATCAAAGAAGCGTTGTACAAAATAAACACTATCGACAATGATTTCTGCTATTAAAATTATTTTTATGTACGAACTCATGTTTATATTTTCAAAATATTTTCTGCTCAATAAAAATTTAAGTTCTTGAAAAGCTTATTTTTTAAGGGCTTATTGCTTAGCAAATAGATTTGTGAACCATAGCGAAGAAGGGAATTAATAGAAAACAGCATTTTTATGGTTGAGGGAGGCAATTTTGCAGGGAGAAAAATAATTCTTTCAAAAAGGAAATGATAATCAATCATAAAAATGTTTTGCAAAAATTACACTTCGAAAATGGGTGGTACTCTTAATACTATTTTTATAATCGAAATGGTATAACACGTTTAATTACTCCAAATATATTATAAAAATAATATTTCATAATTAATACAAGAACCAAACCAAATTAATTTTTTTAAGAAAAGTACCAAAAATCCTAATCTTAAATTAAACTGTGTTTAACAAGCTATCTCTTAGCTCAAACACATTTTTTTTTTCTAGAAAACCTGCATCTATATTAGCTGATACACATTAAAGGTAATTTTAAACAAAGATTTTCTTTTTTTTAATTCTCAAAATTTCCAAAAAAGCCTCTTTATAAATTACTAGGAGGCCATCTAATTATCTCTTAATGACCTCTTCTTTATCTTTTCTCTTTATAAATCTTGTTTGTTTATTTTTTTCTAACACTCTCTAAAGAACAGAAATTACACATTGCTAATTTTCAGTTACTGAATTTTTAATGCTGAGATATTTACTATGCTGAATCCGCAAAATCTACTCTCTCATTGCGTGTTAAAAAAGAAAAAATACTTTGTCATTGTTCTTAAGGAAAAATAAAGTTGTTTTGAGTCATTAAATTTCAACAAATTGTATTAAGAGAGCTTCATAACCAATCTGTAAGTGTTCATAGTTAATTATTACTAATTAGTTCAATTTAGATAAATTTAGTTTTAACAAAGATGGATATTTCTTTGTTCGTTTAATGGTTTAACTCCAACTGTTTGAAAGAAATAGAAATATTTCTTACTTCTTTTCTTTTATTAAGATGAAGGTGGTGTTTTAAGGCTCTGTTTTATTTTAATTTTATAAATTAATGTAAAAAGATTTTATTTTAATCTAGATTAATATTTTATTGTTATTAAAATTCCCCAAACTCTTCAAAATCGTCAGAAAATTGATAATTACAAACATTTGAAAAAATACTGAGATTTATTCATTACTAAACAAGATATAACTGATTGGAAAATTTGCGAAAATGCTTCTTATGGATTTCAGTTTTGAAAGTAGTGTTTTTAGGGCCATAGTTGATTCTCTTTAGCGAAAATTTTTGTTTGAAATTTTATTGAAACTTAAAGTTTACGCATTCTTTAAATTGTTTTAAAAACTTGTCAGTTCAAAATCGAATCATAAAGTGGGAATCTAAAGCCAGAATACTTGCATGCATCTTATAATGAAATTAAACGTCTAAAATCATTGCTGTAAACTCATTGATGGGCTTACATCAATGATAAGATTGATTCAAAATAATAAGATTGATCTATCATAATGATTGTTATGAATGAAATATATTGTGTTCATAATCAATGTGTTTTATTCATAAGACACATTCATTCACATTAATTGGTACTAAATACATTGATTTAATTTATGTTAAAAATAATTGGTTATGTTCAAGCGTTTAGCACCGTTTTCAAGTTTTGCACCATAAATTTTTAGAAAAATGGCACAACGCTGAACTTTAATATCGCTACCGTGAATTATAACCATGTGCAAATTTGCCACAAACTGAATACAATATTAAAGTATTTCTGTTCAGGTTGTTATATAGAACCGTTTCACAGCAAAAAATAGTTTAATTTGCATGATAATAAAGTTTAGTTTTAGCATCACTTTCAGGTTTGAACATAGTAGGAATTTAATAACAATATTACAGTTACAATATTACAACAATAACAATTAACAACTAATTATTATTAATCAACAACAATATTATGGTTCGACATGCATAATAAATTAATTATGGTAATCATTAAAATTTTAAAGCAATTAAAAAATCATAACTTAAAGCTTCAAAAAAATAATAACTTATAGCTTTAAAAAAACAAGTGTATTCCTAGCTGAATATCCAGTCCTCGAATGTGGTCAAAAAAGTAAATAATCAATCAATCAGAATTGAGCAACATCATGCAAAATTGTACACAAAACTGAATGATATCTACCGACACAATAAATAAGCCTAAAATAAATCCATTTTTTTAAAAACTTTTTATTATTTGTCGCCTTTCTCGGTGGCTTTTCAAATTAAGCAAAACACGTTTTCAGTAGTCCCATCGAAATAAAGATTAACTTTAATCAGTATCACATGGCATGATGTTGTTACTTGTTGTCAACTTATGATGAATAGTGCCTTAAAAGAAAATTGTGGTTCAAGAGAAAGAATCAAGGTGGCTTTTTTAAAGATGTAGGCAAAAAGCATAGAAAGTAAACAAACTTTTAAAGAATTAAAATAATCGCAAATTATTGTAACTTCATGTTCTCATGGTAAAAGAAAGTAATAATTTAAAATACCAATAATTTAAAGAATTCAAAACAATTCAATTTAAAAACAAATTGTTGAAAATTCAAAGATAATAGCTTGTTTCATAAAAAAATGACTTCCAACTTCAGATTTCCTACAGTAATTAAAGTTTTTTTTTCGAGTAGCATCAGTGTTGTTTAAACTACAAAAAATAGTATTTAACAATCTAAAAAAACTTTATTAAGCTATTTCTTTTCAATGCGATATAATTAATCATAAATATTTTTACTAACAAAACCAACTTTTTTTCTCTGTTAAGAAACAGTAATCAAGCTTTAAGTCCATAATGTTATTAGCGTTAAGCTTCTTAGGTTGAAAAATATCTTTGCTTTCATATGTTTTAGAACAGAAACATAAAAAAATAGTTTTTATAGGTACGGAATAAAATCATGGAAGCTAAAACGTATTACATTTTTTATTCTATTCTTATGTCGAAAAAGGGATAGCTAATGAAATTATGCTAATCCAATTTTTACTGAAAAAATAACTTTTGTCTATTAATATTTATATGGTATATATTTTTAACTAGGTTCAAATAACTTTTATGAATAAAATTAAATAACGTTTTTATACACTTTAGATTGATTTAGGTATAACAAATGGTTTTGAATTTAATTAAATATGTTTTTACGATTTTAATACAAAACAAAATGAAAATGAATATTGCTATAGAATATATATAAAATTAATTAAGCAAATCAATTTTTTTAAAAAGGTTTATAATGATTTCCTCTCCATGTAATAAATATTTCAGCTTATAACTTTTACTGAAATTGTCTAGATAATAAAGGGAATTTTTGATTAAATGTAGTTCACTAATCTATGGTCAAAATTAATTATATTGTAATCCTTAAGAACCTTTATTGTAACTCTTTTGATCATGAAATTATGGAGTCCTTGCTTCCCTGTCCCTTACCCCACAACGGACTATTGCGTTTGGATTAAATGTTTTACATTATAATCATCCGATAAGCTTGAATGGGGACAAAATACATACTTATTAGTTTCTCTAACATCAAAAAAATCTGTCTTCATAATCTGAAAAATAGAAACATCTGCATATTTAGATTACTATTTTCTACATGAATTTTATACTATTGCAAAATACTACAGCATGATCATTATACAGCATATTGCATAATAGTACAGCATTCTATTACATGGTCTACAATAGAATTATAGAGTTTAACTTCTCAATCTGATGTTTAACAGATATTTTAAGAAAGGTCTAATAGGTGCCTTGAATTAATTAAAAATATAAGAATTTGTAACTAGAATCACTTCTTCTTCTCATTGGCACGACAGCCCAGGCTGGGCCATGACCTTCTCAACAAGTCTATGCCAAGACATTCTTCCCTTAGCCAAGGTTCTCCAGTTTATAATCCTTAAAACTTGTAGGTTCATCTCTGGTCAACCTTAATCACTGGTTCTAGCAAAAATATAAGTGGCTCTTTCAAAAAATTAAAATAGTCCTTAATATTTTTTACACTTTACACTAATTTGCTTTCATATTAGCACTAAGCCGTTGTGGGTCAGGGGATAGAAAGGTCTTCTCCCAATGTGGTAACCCGGGTTCGAATTTCAGCGATGGCTGGTGAACACGAATTCCTCACCGACCCGTTTCGCACCGATCATGGTGCTGACGTAAAATATCTTCAGTGGAAGACGGATCATGGGTTAGAGTCTCCTTGCCGTCAGGCTGACCATGGGAGGTTTTCCTCAACATATAAAGCAAATTTGGATCAGTTAAATAAAAACTTCCTTCACGAAGGCAAATTTCTACCAATACTTGATCCAGGAGTTCCCTTGTCTTCTGAATTGGGTTCAAAATTACAAGGCTACGGAGCTGAACATTGGTAGTCTCAAAGTCAAAATTGGTTCGGATGACTAAACCACCGTTATAAAATAAAATATTAACATTGTATATTCAAATTTAAAACTATTAAGTCACACAAACTACCCTTCTGTATATATGGTTATAAAAAAAGAGAAATATGTATTTATATACACTTAGAAAAATTTGTTCTTTATTGAATCATAATATTGGTATCTTGAACATAATATGGTGAAAATTTTCAATAACTATAATAGAGGTTTATACTGAACCAAAATCCCATTCAAGTTGAACTGTAATATTCTATGAACAATTTTAAGAATTTGCGATAATCTGGTTTAACTTAACAACTTATTAAGGTTTAACTTAACTGGTTTAACTTAAGCACTTATCAGCGATTATGAGGAGGGTCAAGCTCAAAAATTTTTAGCAGTGCAGATTTTTTAGATATGATATTTTTAGTATATGCAAATATTGCTTTATCCATCTTTTCAGTTTTGGATAGTAAGAGAAAAAGTGTATGCTTACCGAAACGTAACAAATTAAAATGTATTTACTAGGTAGACTTTTATCTGATAAGCAATTTTATGGTATTTAGTTTACAAATAATAATGCTCATAAATCGGAGGGATGTTCTGTTCTCATTTTATTTAAATGACTTACTCGCAATTCCATACACTTCTCTGAAATAATGTTTGCAACTCCGTTTGTATATTCAAGTTTCTCAGAGAAAACGCAATAAATACAAAAAAGCAAATAATATTTTATCGTCAAAGAGGAAATGAAATTTGATTCTAAAAAGTACTATAAAGGATCATTTTTACAGCCCTCTTATATATATATTAAATATGTAAGAAAAATTCTATATATTATTAAATTGTACTTTATTCAATAATTCTGCATTTTACTATTTTTATATTATATATTCTATTTATATATTTATTTTAAATAAGAATTCTAAATCATTCGGTATATGAATTTTCCTATAAATATATATCATTCGATATGTTTATAAAAAAATTCTGTATGTATGTACTCTGTTAAAAGTTCAGGATCAAATTATGGTATAAAGAACGAGCACTTTAGCTGTGATATCAGAAAAATTTATTTTACAGTAAAAAAAATTATGCAGTTATTTTTACAGTGATATTTATTTAATTAGTGATTCAGTGATTTTACTGTAATTATTACTGTAAAAATTACGGTATATCAGACTTTTGTTCCGTAACAAGTTCCGGTAGAAATGAATTTTACAGTAAAAAGTACCGGCATCCTGAGTACCGGTACTTTTTACCGTAATGTACTCCATAATTTTTCAGAGTGTGGAAGAAATGCATTTATTTTTCCTTTAGACTATCAAAAATATATTTGTAGCTAACGTATGTAAAATATTTCAGAAATTTTTATAGTATTTGATTAACTGTTAAAATTTTGTTTTTAATATCATAACAAAATCCCTTTGCTGAAAAGTAAAACTAATTAAAGCATAAATTTCAGTGCTTTAGGTATTATAGTTATAAGCTACACCTTTTCCAAAAGTGACGTCTTTACATGAAACTGTTCCTTAGTATGGTTTTTTAGACAGCTTCTAGATAGGAATTAAGATTTCCCTGTAAAATAATTATTATTTTTCTTTGTTTTTCTTGTTTTCTGTTACATGAGATTTTTTTTAACAGATCGCAGATCAATTGTTTCGCTGATTTCAAATTTGCAATTAGTTTTTCTCTCCAAGTTACAGTTTTTTTCCCATTCAATTTTAATCCTATTGACGTGCTTTAACTTTGCTAGAAGTTCGTTGCAACATTTACGCGATCCTCTGCAATAGATAAATTTTTTAAACTTTTAACAAAAATAGACTAAAAAATGGCATTTAAACAAACTTGTAGCTTTAGGAACAAAACTAATTTCAGCTTTGAAATCAAACACAACACCCGAATTAGGCACGATCAAGCATTTGTAAAAATGAAGCAAAAAATTTGATTCCCAAAAGTTGTTTTCAAAAATATACTTTTAAGCAATCTGAAAATAAGGCTTATCTTTATATTGCCTAAAGCCTTTCAATTATTTCAAATATGCATAGATGTTGTAGAAAAATATAATAAATCTACTATTAAAAATCCAATATTATACATAATAAACCTTTCATAATAGTATATCTTTTTATTGATATAAGTATGTATTTTTATTCTTTTAAAACCCCTTTAATTGTAATTTATTAACAATTGCATTAAGATCTACTAAAGATTTGGTAGAAGTTAAGCTTTTATTATCTTTGACATAAACCAAAAAAGTCATTTTATTTCACATTTTTTTAGATATTCAAATATTCTGTTTTCATCTTAGTGGTAATCCAATTCAAATTTTATAGAATTTAAAAGATATGAAAAAAACCGTAGCTAAAATTGTGTTCTAAAAACCAATACAAATTAGAATTCTTCACGCATATATTTTAAACTTTTCGCGATCCATTAAATAATCAATCGGTTTCGAAACGTTCATTTTCATGTAAATTCAGATTTTTATCGATAATCTCACATTTGCCATTTTAAACGCTCTTAAACTCTCCAAAGCAACACTACAACTGTCATGATGAGTAAAATCAGAAACTTGAAAGCTAAGACAGAAATGCAATTTTGCAAACCTTATTCATGATTTGCATTCGTTTTTGATGGTTATTATTTGGAAGAAAAATAAATAAATACTGTAACTCATTGATAACACTCCTGTTTATTATCAATTATTTAGAGAGACAGAGAAGTTTCTATTTCAAATTTAATTTCAATAAAAAAAAATTTTTTAATTAGTCAATTATTACGGTACAAATGAACTCCAAATAAAACCAAGTTTAAGGTACTGTTAAAAAAATTGAAATTACGTACTGAAATTACGTAAATTGAAAAATTGACTATTATTACGGTGCATATGTTACGTACACAAATCAAACTCGATTAATTATTAAATCTAATCAGTCACTGCGACACAGATAAATATTCTAAATCGGTCATTCATGACAGTACAAATAAAACTATTTAAATCGGTCAAGAATTACGCATGCAAATGAATTATCCAAATTAGACAACCATTGCGGTACAAAAGAAATTATAAATCTGTAATTCATTATATAGCAAATAAAAATTCTGCTTCGGGCTATAATTATTAAACAAATAAACAAAATCTAAATGGGTTATGTACTATATTGAGAAATAAAGTATGGTCAAAGCCATCAGAATATGGTAACATTTATAGATTTTCTAGTTCTATGGGAACACCAAATAGCTCGGTATTTATTTACCGAAGCGCTTCAGTTACGATTTTGGTAAAATTAACTATAAAATATATTTTTTTGGAATATGGTAAATTTTAGTACTTTTATCATATTACCACAAAGCATGGCATAAAAACCATTTGTTTGGTCAAATTTGCTTTTCAGTTTTGTATTTTATTAAATGTGAGGTAAACCGCTGCCATTTTTTAATTTACCGTTTTTTATATCGTTAACCGTTTTTTAAATGTGTGTTCTGGTAAACCGCTACCATGCCAACAAAAACATTACCAAATGAATGGTTTAAGTAACGTATACTTTAGTTTTTATTTCCAGAATTGTGTTTTTTTTTTATAATTAAAATTGTCATTACTATACAGTACGATAATTTTACCAAAATTGTTTCTTCGCGTACGATGCAATTAGAAGCTCTAAATAAGTCAATTATTACGAGACAAATAAAAATTTTAAACCAGACAATCACAACGATTTACATTTGGATCTGAAATACACATTTTATTGAAATATTTTCAATTTAAACAGAGTATATGTATCGTTCACAAATGACTTTTATGTACCATTTTATAAATATTTAATACTTTCCTTCTAGCTACAGAATGCAATTTACCTAAGTACAGTTTTCAGAGGAAACTTATTGTCTATCTGCTAATGAAGCAGAATAAACGACCAACATTAAGAATTATATCTACTGTAGTAGCTTTCGAAATCACAATTCCAAATGGCCAAAATATTTTAAAACTGGGGGTTAAGAGTTCCGTGACAACTCTTCATAAATTCAAAAGACTTCTTAGGAATTCTTCTGGTCCATTTCTGACCATAGATCACCAAATATTGTCTAGAGCTGCTTTTAAAACGTATAGGCAAAGCATATCTGGGAAATAAATAATCCTCATTCTCTGGAGCAATCCCTCAGAAGACCTTGTCATCTGCAGGTTTGACAAATATTTGCATATACGCCAAGTTCACATTACCTTGCTAATTAGAGTATACGATATGAGTAAATATGGTAGTTCCTATGAGAACTGAGTTTACCTGCTTCAGAATCTGAATGAAGACGCGTTGAAACATGCCTGAAGTTACTTTAAATTATTGTTGACTATTCAGCAAGTTAATTATCAAATTATATTCCTATTTTGATGTTTTGTTAATTGAATAATGGCCAACTCAATGCTTAAGTAAAGACTTTTAATGGCATAACGTATTTTATGATTTGCAGTAGTCATAAACAATTGCTTTTTCTCTGCTTAGTAAATTATCTAAGAAGTCATATTATTTTTCAATACTTTGATATCTGAGTACAAAGATTAAAATTTTTTTTAATTTCATGACATAACATGCTAAATGCAATTTACTTACCTAATTATATTTCGATTCTATTATTTCATTGATTGAAGCATTAGTAAACATGATTTTTATATAATTGGTTATTTCTCAAAAGTTTATAACCTTTAATAATTCTAATTAATGTTTTGTTAAATCAGATAATTCTAATTTTGATAATTCTAATTTCGATGTCTTGTTAATTGAATAATGGCCAACTCAATACTTACGCAAAGACTTTTAATGGCATTACATATTTTATGATTTGCAGTAGTCATAACCAATTGTTTTTTCTCTGCTTAGTAAATTGTTTAAAAAGTCATTGTTTTTCAATACTTCGATATCTAAGTAAGTACAAAGATTTAATTTTTTCAAAAATTTCATGACATAATGACATAACATGCTAAATGTCATTTACTTCGCTAATTATATTTCTATTCGATTATTTCATTGATTGAAGCATAGTACACATGATTTTTACATAATTGGTTATTTCTTAAGATTTTATAAACTTTAATAATTCTACTTAATTTTATTTCAACTAACGAACCTGGAATTGTTTGTTATATGTCCATTTATTAAATTAATTAGTAAATTATAATTGCATGTAAATATATTGTTATATGAATAATGGTCGACTGAATGCTTACGTAAGATTTTTAATGGCATAATTTATTCTATAGCTTACAGCAGTAATAAACAATTATTTTATTTATACTTAGTAAAATATTTAAGAAGTCATATTATTTTTAAATACCTTAATATTTGAGCAGGTGCAAAGACCTTTTTTAAAAAAAATCTTCTCATTTTAATGACATAAATGTTATATGCTAAATAAAATTTCTTTTGCCAATTATATTTCGATTTAATTATTTCATTGATTGTACCATAGCAAACTTGATTCTTACATAATGTGTTATTTTTTAAAGTTTTATTACATTTTATCCCTATAATTAATATTATTTTGACTTACGAGTCTGAAACAGTGTACGCTTATTTATTTAATTAATAATTAAGATATTATACCAATTAAATATTTTGCTAATTGGATAATGTCAGATACTTTTTTGAAATGAAAATGTTCAGAAAATGCTTTTTGTTTAAATAATATTTAATGATTTAAATAAATTTTTTAGTATTTGACGGCCATAAATTAACATTCTATGACAATTTATTTCAGCAAACAACTTTCTTTTTGTATATTTTTTAATTTAATTATTATATTCATTTACTTTAAAGTGCTAAAAATTTGAGGATGAAAGTAAGAAAGAAATTTTGTAACTTAAACCTTAACTTTCTATCACTGCATTCCATGTTGGACCATGGCCTCCATGGCAATTTGACTCCAAAGCTATCTGACTCTTGCCTTAGTTTTTTCAGTTACTTATTTTAAAGTCTTGAGGTCTCCCTCAACTTCGTATATATATTTTCCTCTTCGATTTTCACTCACTTTGGCATTGATCTTTAAAGAACTATCCTTGGTTCTTGGTGTTTTACTACATCACTTTTAATGTTACCACCGCTTTTGGTAAAAGTATACATTAATATTTTTAATGTGTAAGCAGTGTGTTTAGCAAAAATTAACTGGCCTAACAATGTGATTGCAACAACTAATGTTTTTCAAAGAATTATTGTGCTGTATGTAAATCAAT
This sequence comes from Parasteatoda tepidariorum, assembly GCF_043381705.1. NCBI lineage: Eukaryota > Metazoa > Arthropoda > Arachnida > Araneae > Theridiidae > Parasteatoda > Parasteatoda tepidariorum. The sequence goes on along the minus strand of NC_092211.1, from coordinate 49,556,612 downwards.
TTTAAATCTTTGTTTACGTTTCTACAAAGAGTTGAAAATATACTTATTTACGCAGTTAGCAAAATATATAGTTATTACTATTAAAGATTCAATGATCAGAAAAAAAACATTCTATTTAATTTTACCAAGGAATTAGGTTTTATAATTAATTAAAATTTCTCAAAAATGAAAATAGTTTAACTTTTACTAACATAAACGTGAGATAAAAAAAATCTTTACGACAATGGTGAAAATTAGTTTATATGAAGTATAACAAACTATTTAAACCAGAAAGCTTAAAAAAGCCACTCGTTCTATTTTAATAAAATTAATATATTTCGGAAACGTCGCTGAATTATTTAAATGACAAAAATAAAACTACAAATTTCCTGACACGACTATCAAGAATTAATTAAGTAAATTCTTTCCAAATTTGTTGCTTATCTCTCTCTTTGAGCATAAATGTCTGCAAACATTATATTCCAATTAAAATGAAACAGGCGAAAGAAATTCGGAATACTTTTACTATCTAGATTGCATTTCTAGGATAATTTATTCCATTGAGACCAATTTACTTTGCTTCTGGAGTTTGGCAACGCCTAAAATAATTCTTTCGCTTTGCTTCGTTCCAGGCAAAGAAGGTAAAAAATAGAGATTATTTTCTTTAAAGGATTTTTACTTCTCTGTAAAAATATTCTGAACCGAAAGTATAAAGGACTCAATAATATTCAAGCTTCTCATGAAATGTTATCTGAAATATTTTGTTCGCTAGAAAAGTACGTTCTTTCTCAATAGAATAATTTTTTTTTATCGTTTTCTTTAGCGTAGGTTGCTTTCACTAATGGCGCGGTCATTGAAAAAGATGTGCGGTTTTGCTATGCTTTGGAAAGTTTCAATTCAGCTTTTTATTATTTTGGCTTCAACAATCTCATATGCATACTTCAAAAAAAATTTGCATTGAGTTTCTTTTTTACAAATATTTCTAGAACTAATGAGGATTTTCAGAACTTCTTGTAACGATGTTCCTCGACAGGTTTCGTTTTAAAGTATGGGTAAAGACTTTTTTGTGAAACACACTCGGTGTTTTATTTTTATGGCTTAAAAAAAAAGTTTTATGCGTTAAATATGTACAATGGTAGATAAATTTAAAAAAGAGATAAAGACTAAAAGTTAAAAAGAACTCGAATTGAAAGCAATTAGGGAATTAGGACAGACCAAGTCAAAATCATCTCCTAATTTATAAAAGAATGGTAATATTTTCAGAAAAGTCCCTTCAAATTAAATTAGTCTTTCAGAAAATGATATTCTTTCTTAGGGTTTCCCATGCCTCCAAGGCTGATGAGGACTTCTACTCCTAATTTAACAAAGCTCCCCCCTATATTCCAACAAACCCAATTATGGATTCTAATTTTTATATTTAAATAGCAACACTCTTATATACTCATTGTTATAAAAATTACCTTTTCCAAAGAGAGTTGTCAGAGGGAAATGAAATTTTACTTACACAAGGAATGATAATTTATTGCTGAAAAAACACATTATCTGGAGGTTTGTGTTTTTGGTTGCGTGTGGTTTCAATGAGTAAATATTTTATAACCTCTAATGCGAATGCAGGATGATACGATACGGTCCTGCATTGAGAAATAAAAGTCTCTCTTATGATGTACTATGGCATCTCATTCCATAGTTGCTATAAAGATACCGCTAAATTGACAAAACTCATATGCTGTCATACTTGCATTCCACATAATCTAAGATATTCTATTTCGGTGAAAACTCTGGTAATCAAGCAGTCCAGAGAAGGGTGGTAATGTAACGGTGGCAATCTTGTGACATCTCTGCTGTGTGTGTCGAGCATTATCTGGTTGAAAATAGGCTCCTGTTGGCCTCGACATGAGTGGCTTCATATGTAACTAAAGAAGCTCACGAATGAACATCAGGGCTGTCTTGGCGCCATTGATCTATATTAAGAGCGGTTTTGTGCTATATACAGTGTATGTATATACTTCTAAAACAGCTTCTTTTTGACATATATAGCTAAAAATAATGGGAATTTCGAGACTTTTCCGCAACGCTGTATCTTAACAGGTTTCATTTTAAAGTGAAGATAAAGGAATTTTTCGTGATATAAGATCGGTGTTTTAATTTATGACAATCAAAATTCATAATCTATTTTATGTGATAAACTTGCCTATTGGTAAATGAGTTCATTAAAGAGTTAAACGTGAAATGCATAAAAAAATTAAATAAAAGTTAAATTCTAATGAAAACGTAATTTCTAAGTAACGGTAATATTTTGAGAAAAATGTTTACATTTCCTTTTTTTTCTTTGAAATTTCCAATAAAATATGGTATGCATGAAATAATATACTCTCAGAAAAACCTACTCTCAGCCCGATAATAATATAGTGTAAATGTTCCTTAACTCTAATAAGGTGTTACGTTTTAGCTAAGAATTGACATAATGTAATATAATTAAGTTAAATATAACTAATTTGTACTGTAATATTCTGTCAAAAAGAAGGTTCAACATTTAATCAAATAATGGTTGCTAATTGGCTGCAATAAATAAGTAATTTGTTTCGCAGTTTTACCAGTGGTACCTAATGGGCTTTGCCGTCAGAGGCACTTTTTTGTAGTTAAACTTTGATAAAAATCTCAGGTTTTCTTCAGACCAATTTTTTAGCGACACTTTGAACCAAGTTTTCAGAAAAAAAGTCTCAAATAACAAGTAGATTCAAGCCAATTTTTGTGGATCAAACCTCAGTTTTTCTAGAAAAGATAACAGAAATTAATGACAAAAAAATCAGGTTTATGACTTTATCCCAAGCTTAGGCTTAAAAATACTATTAAATATCCCTTTCAAGTCCGTGGTTGACTAGGGGGAGATGCCTGTTAGGGAGACCCGGGTTCGAATCCCAGTGATGGCTGGTCGATGCGAATTCCACACCCGTCTCGCACTGATCACAGTCTTGACTTAAAATATCCTCAGTGGTAGACGGATCATGGGTTAAAGTCCCCTTATCGGCGTTTTCATGGTTTTCTTCTCGGTGTAATACTAAATTGTGCCAACATTTATCTGGTTCTATATTGCAGAAATTATACTCTTTAAATTTTGCATGCCTATGTTATTCATTTTTCTCAAAAACAAAACAAGATTTTAGCTATAAATAAATTTTTAATTATACTACACAGTGTAATATACTTTTTTTTAAATACGTAAATATTTTTTTTTGTGCTTTTGAAAACCTTAAAAATATTCACAAATACTCTTATGTTTAAAATTAATACACAAAAACTACAAAAAAGTCTAATACCAAAGGTCTAATGTATTTTATCATCGAAATTATTTCTATAGTTAGGCATAAACATTTCTCAGTTGCTAATTTCTTTGTAATTGAAATTTTATCAGTAAATAATTTGTTCCAGCTGTAGTATTTTTCCAAGAAATATAAACTGAGACTTATTAGCTAGTTTTTCATAAAAAAGTAAAGAAAGAAATTAATTTAAATCAGCATTTTAAACTAATATTTCTTTACTAAATGTGAATGGTATTCATTACATTTTATTATCTTAAATAATTTTAATACTCTATTATTAAAAAAGTGAATTCTTAGCTTCTTGCAACTAAATGTTAAAGTTTTAATTAATTAATTTAAGATAATAACAAGGAACACTTTAATAACTTTTTTCCTCCATAGTCCCAAAAAATAAAGCACACTTTAGTTATTCTGATATAACGAACTAAAATTGTTTGATATGGAAGATGAAATGCATAATTGTTAACAATAACAAAATTTAAGATTCTTTGGACAAAATCAACAGATAAAAAATGATGCCACAGGAAAGCTTTAATAATTTACTTAATAGGAACTAAAAAAATATTAACACAAGGCGTGTTAGAATTTATTAATTTTCATCAGCAGTTTCCCATTAATATTATTTTTTTAATCAAGCACACAGTAAAATGAGTGGAAAACGCCCAAGGCAGTCTTACTGAATTAAAAATTCTTTGCTATAATTCTTTACTGAATTTTTTCTTTTCTTAGTACCAGGAAAAAATATGGTGAAATTAAACTGTTGGTTTAATTAAGAAAAGCGGCAGAAAAATATTTTGAAAATATGTGACGAAATTTCTTTCTGACAGATCGATTAATCTTATTGTCGTCTTTAAACGATGAAAGCAAACGATTTTGAAGATAATCTTTTCCAAACAGCTTTATTAACTTAATTTTTTTTTTGCAATTCGTTTAGCGGTATTCTTAATTGCCAATAAAGATAACTTTAATTGCGTTTTCATTTATTTGTTTGTTTCATTTTTTTCCTTTCGAATCTGTTCTATAAAATAACTTCATTCTCAGCTTTTTTTTACCCCCCCCCCCAANTTTTTTTTCCCCCCCCCCCCAATGCAATTGTGAAGAAAAGAATTTTGTTGATAAAAACATACACATTAAAGAGTTTTAAATAGTTCATTTTTTATTTTCAATAGTTATTTTGCGAAGTATATTTTGACTCTTTTATTTAACTACTTTTAAATAAAAAAAATGAATCTTTTATTTTTTTTCAGTGGATTAAAGTAGATTTTTAAAAGCAATTTTAAGAAAAAGTACTTACAAAGAAGATTTCATAAAAGTTTCGCTTAAAATTTTCCTTTTGTTTACCTTAATAAGAAATTTTAAAAAATGGCAAATTGAAAGCAGTTTGTCTCGATCAGAAGTATGCCTATGGGAGGTCATAAAATAAATACTGGATTATACTTTTAAAATAAATTCGAAGCATAACATTAAAAACTTTTTCTTTAAACATAAAAAAAACATTCAGGGAAAGCTCTTATTTTCAGTTAGGATTAAGTTTTTAGGTTTAAATGGTTTTTTTTTGTCAAATGATTAATAGATNTTTGACAAAAAAAAAACATATATATACATATATGAACATTATTTTCTTTTGTCTGAAAAAAATTTTAGCTAAAAAAATAGGTTTATTACTAAACCATAACCTACTACGTTTTCATTAAAATTTATCCATTGTATCAAGTAATCAAGTTTACGAAATACGATAGCATGGTTTAACATATCAGTATATTAAGATTGCATCAAGTTTGAATGTTTTTATTGTCCAACAGGCAGTAAAACAGTGTTTAAACCAGATGATGATTTAAGTATTTTTATTAGCTGCAGTTACCCCTTATATTTTTAGTGTTTTTCAGTTCAGCCTCTCTCTCAAAAAGAGAAGTTTAATATTGAACCATAATTGAGTTCAAATTTTCTGAAAGCATGAAATAAGTGTTAATTTGAACCATGTTTTCGTTTATATTAAACCATAGCAACGTTGAAACAAATTTAGATGGATTAGCTTCATATCTCACAAAATTTTGTCCCAAATTCCGAACAATCCGTGGCCGAAAATGGGACCTATATACTCAACATCAACTTTATGCTGAGATTGACTGCAGGGGGAAAATCATTGAAATTCTTAAATATACCCTGGATGATCTTCTTGCCCCTGAGAGTACACCTGACTAATTTTTTTTAAACTTTTGGCTTTTAGGTTTTCTGGTTTTAATGCTTGCTTTTAGTATTTTACCTCGGCACTTACCGTTTCCTTGACTTTGTTCTCCCCTTGAACTGGCATCTTCATTGTACATAGGACATTCGAAATGAAACCTTGATCTCGGCTAACTTCCGCACCCTCTATCTTACCTGGTGTCATCTTTGAGTGTTTATCGTTTCTAGAGAAACTTTGGTTTACCTTAGAACATTTTTAATCTTAGAGACACTTAGCCTTGAAGGGGGACATTTGAAATTTTAGTCGACTATTTTAATTGTTCTATTATTTCGATTTTGGGATTTTTCCTAAGTGTATCAATCTTTTTAGTTTTGATTTTACTTTTCTGTAGTTTTGTAGTGTTTAGTTCACGTGACAACGGGTAAAACCCTTATCCGCAAACTCCTTAGGGGGTAGGTCGGTTACTATTAATCTTTTAGCATGCATGTGTTCATAAAAAATGTAAAGGAATTACCGGGTAATAGGGTGAGACCAGGTACCTCGATTATGTTGCAATTAGTTTCGTTTTCTAGCGAACAAACGCTGAGTTGCAATTTATTAATCCAGAAGAAAGATGTGCCATATTGTTATGTTTTAGTTGTTGATTAATTCGTGGCCTCTGTGAAGATAAGTTTGTTCGGCTATGTCATGTCTCTAATGATACTAGTTTCTAAACTAGCCTTATTTGCTGGTCATTACAGTTGCAGAGATTATTTTTTGGTTCAGCTTTATTATACGCTTAATAAAGAGACATACCTAAACAAACAATAAAGATGGTCCATTCTAGCACTGTTCTGTTAAGTTTCGATAACCTATGTTCTCCCGGTAAGACCGGGTACTACCCGGTTTTGCTCCCGCCTCTTGACGTGAAACCTGGGGCCATGAAAGCTGTAGTGCAGAGGAAGACGAAGATAACTGCTTTTTCGATTATATGCATAATTTTCTTAAATTGTGATATAAAATGGACATATTTGTTACATAATCACTGAAATTCTAGTATTTCTAAATTTCCTATAGAATTCACATGTCTCACCATACTAGTTATCTTGCCTCCCATTACTGGGAGGCTAGTAAACTTTAATTCAATTACTTCGCCACTGTTTTTCATTAATTGTTTATTTTCAATTGTTTGTACTTTGCTTTTTGCTGTTCCTACAGTTCCATTCGTTTATATTCCTTTTTTTTTTGCTGAAAGAACTGTCTCACTTGTTGAAAATATCCAATATATCAATAAAAAGATATATCTAATTTTTACTTCAATAGTACTTTTGTAGTCTAATATTAGAAATGTTTGTATTTCAGTATGACTTTCTTTATTTTATTTAAAAAATCATTTGATCATTATACACTATAAATGTTTGTGTTACAATCAATGTGAAGAGTCGGTTATTATTAATACTAACCGGTTATTACAAATAATAACCAATGAAGTTTGGTCAATGTCATACTTTTGCAGTTTTATTTTTCACGTTGACCAAAAGAAGCGTTTATTATTAATTTTGACTGGTTAAACCGTTTAATAACATTGACCAAATTTCATTGGCTGTTATGAATAATAACCGGTTAAAATGAATAATTTGCGATCTTTCTCACTTTGATAAAAAGAAGCTGTTATTATTAATATTGACCGGATTTATCACTTTAACCGTAACATTTACACTCTTAAAATTTCTTTTTTTTTTACAACAACTTATTAAGATTCGTTTTGAAATGAAGGGCAAGCTCGCAGGATAGTTAAATTACCGATAATGTGGTCTTTTTTAAGGTTTCTGCAGAATTAAAAAATATTGTGGTTTAATGCAACTTCAAATTTTAGCAGTGCACTGCACAAAAATAAGAGAATACTGCTAAAATCTAAAATATAAAGCTACAAGCATCTTAACCTCTATTGAATTCAATCATAAGAGCCATTCCTTTAAATAAGTATGCGCCTTGTAGTTTTATTTACCAGCTTGCTTAAAAAAAAGAAATATAAACAAATTCTAGTTACTACCTTTTTTTATTTAATTTTAATAGCATTATTTTATGCTCGGAGAAAAATATCTTATGAGGATCTATTTTTAATTAAATATTTTCAAAAGAAGTACGAGTTAAGTTCTTTGCAACCCAGATGCTTATTGAACCACGAACAATAGCTTTAATCAATGATTAATTAAAAAAGCTAAACTTGTGTTTATAATTAGTTCGCCACTTCACTGTGCATGAAGAAGTTCTTCTACTTGAACAAGTGTAGCTTTTCATTTGTTTTTTAGCTGCTGCATTCTATGCAAAAGTACTCTTATCAGCCACAGTTTTTTTATTATTATTAGTCCATGCTGCAAGAAGATAATCTTGGCAAATAAAATTTTTTTTTAATTGGGATCGTTTAATGTTTTATTAATTAAATAAGTTATCCTAAATCCAGAAAACATCAGGAAAGACTTATTGTATTTGTCAGGAAGATTTGTTCAAATTAAAGTTTGTTTTTTTTTTATTCGTGTGTGAGATTTCATTTTAAATCTTGCATAGCAAAACTTTGCATTTAGATCTAATCGTGACTAATTTCTTTTATTTATTATAAATTTTAAGAAAAGTTTATTCATAAATTTAGTGGATTCAATTATACTGTAAAAATTGGATACTCAAATTTCACGAAACTTTCTTAGTTTTTCTCGAAACCGTTTTCTGGTATATGCTCTGAGCGAACGTTTCGTCAAAGTGACGTTATTTATTCAAGGAAACGAATTTCGCCAGTATCAGGTACCATATAGCAGAGCCAATGTCACCTTAATAACGCAAGAAAGACAAATAGAATCGGGAGGGGAATCGCACCTATGCCTGAAGCGGGATTTGAACTCGGGACCATCTCGGTACTAAGTCAACTCTTTGAGCGGCCGGTTTAGGTCATTATTTTCTTATACCTTTAGTTTTCATCCTAGTTTCGCCATTCTAGTTAACAATCTTTCACGGTGAATTGCAATGAGGTTTTGAGTTAAGGAAATACTTTCGTCATGTATTTGAGAGTTACACGAAATGCAATTTATAATATCGAATAACAAATTTCTTAGTAATAACTTTAATCTTGATACTTCTGTAAGTCCTGGTGCATCTAATTTGCAATTTTGTTAAAAAAATATTACTTTAGTTCGGGTATAAATTATTCTACTTATTCAATGGAAATTTAAAATAATTTATTTTAGTAAGCAACTTGTTTTTTTTTTGTTCTTAACTGGCCATACTTGCCAGCTATTTCTTTATCCAAAACAGTAGTTCACACTACACGAAATTCCTAATCAAGTTAAGGAGAAATATTCCGGCACTCTGAGTGCAAGTACTTTTTTCCCGTAATGTTCATCTTTACAGGAACATGTTACGAAACGAAAAGAAATATTATATGCCGTAATTTTTGTTGTAATAATCACCGTAAACTCACTGTATCACTCTGTTAAATAAACATTATTATTAAAAATACGGCTTAAATTTTTACGTTAAAAGGGATTTTACGTGTGATGCAAGTAAAGTGTTGGTAATTAATACCGCAATTTGATCCTGGATTTTTTACAGTGTATTTATAAAGTGTTACAGTGAATACTTGTTTTTTGATGTATCTGTTTAATTTTATGGTGTCTATCATAAATACATGAGAGGCTATTATTTAAACCACAAGAAAAAGCAAATTTATCTTCATCCATTCAATAGTAATTATTTAATATTATAATTAAAAAAATCGTATTTTTCATTATAATAAAGTGATTCTTCACATATAAGGATCCTTCTATTATAATAAGGAGATTCTTAATATGATCCATTGTATTATAATATGATAATTTAATGCAATGTGAATAAACTAGGCAAATCTCTTGGTAATTCAATATTTTGATAAAAATTCGTATTTATTGTCACAATAGTGACTTTAGGGACAGTTAATGATTGCACTGGGAGACATGTTGCACGCTATTTTTTTTTTGTTGCATGAGATTTTTGACTGTTACATGAGATTTTTACTGCTGTATGACATTTATTCTGCTGCATGAGATTTTTTTCTGTTGCATGAGATTTTTTTCTGTTGCATGAGACATTTTTCTGTTACTTTGGATTTTTTAACAGATTTTACGCTGATTTCGAATCAGCAGCCGATTTATCTCTCCAATTTACATTTTTAAACTGACATTATTAGCCTATTTTTTGTCGAAATATACAAATTTGAAAAGGTAATAACAAGTGATTGAGTAAGTATTGAGACAAACTTCCATAAGAGTTCGGGCACATCATGAGGATTCAAATTATATAGTATGGAAACCGATGCTCCGATATGTCATCTTACCTACTATAAACGACTTCTCCATGTTCTTTTTAACTGGTAGCAATAGGGAAGCACCTTTAGCCGCGTTTGGTGACGAATCCAACATTGGTTCCTATGCAGTTCTAATCTTGATGATGTGCTCTAACTTTCCTACAACCTTTTTCGCAACATTTACTCAATCCCTTGTTATATATAACGTTTTTTTTAACTTTTACCTTCCGACAAAAAATAACTAAAAATGTCATTTAAAAAGTCTACAGCTACAGAAGCAAAGCTAATTTTAGATTAGAAATTCCCACACCTGAATTAGTCTAGATCAGTGGTTACCAACTGGCGGCCAGCGGGCCACATCTGGTCCTCCAAGTCTTTTTTTGTGGCAACGTGAAGTAAAATACATTAGTTGTCATTTTTTGCGGACAATTTTCGTAAAAACTCTATACGGGTTTAAAGTACTTTTCCTTGTTAAAAAAAAAACTAATTTCTTCGTTTCTGTGAAACTTAACATATCAACGGTGCAAAAAATTTTTTTTCTCAGGTAAAAATCTACTTCTTACTTTAATCTGTAATTCAATACTTTTATTTTGTACAACTTGATAAAAATCTGAAAGTAATATTTAATGTTCCTTCAAACATAAGAGAGTCCTATATAAAATTTTGATAAAGTTGAGGCCCGCCACTTGACTGGTGATTTTAATTGCGGCCCTCGGCCTCATGTAAGTTGGAAATCCCTGGTCTAGATCAAGCATTTGTATAAATGCAACAAAAAGTTTGTTCCCTTGGTTTATTTAACTGACCATTCTTGCTTTCGTATCAAAACTATAAATTAATCATGAAACTTCTTTTATATAATTAATTAAAATCTCACATAATCACGTAAGAGACTTATATTTAAACCACGAGGAACATGTAAAGAAGGTAAATCTTCGTCCATTTACTTGTAATTATTCAACCTAAGAATCGATAAATTCCCTCAACGATTTAGAGCAAACTACTAGGGTAAATATTTAATAAAGTCCATTAGCTGAACTAGTATATTCAAAATCCTTCTGTTCGAAGCAATTATTCTCTTTCAGTCTAAACTTACAACATGGTGCTCTTTATCAAAGGACCAGACAAAATAAAGAATTTCATAATGATTCTTGAGACCCCCTCTCCACATTCGACAAAGGTGCATGAGAATGAAAGATCTCTAGAGATAGAGAATCGTAGGGTGAGGGCTGATCTAAGATATCCGTTCGATTTTAATTAGTTTCCTCCCTTAGGGGTACTATTTCCTTAATCGAATACTGTGACATTCAATCGCTTCTATTTCTCCATTTAAAATCTCATTATCTTTTACCCTTTCATTAACAATATGGTTCTTCGTTATTTGACGGATAAATTTTTCAAAAATTTCTACTTCTGCAGTTAGGAAGGCATTGTTTTTGGATTTTTATATAGATAGTGATTAACTTTCTTATTTTGTACGTCAATGAATTGGAATTATAAGGGCTTGGCTTTCTAAGATAGCAATATATTTCTTTTTGAATTTAAATTTCGAAAAAAAAGCTATCGAAGAAGGAATAAGGCATTTACTCATTGCAAAGTAATTTTATATTAACTTTTATATTGACAATGACTGGAGTAATTTTTTTCACTTATGAATCTAAATTCTGTGGTTTGATTCTGAAAGATACTTATATTTTTCTTTTAAATTTTGAAGCTTATAAAAAAGATACATAAGATGGTATAGTGCATTTTCTTACTTCAATGCTATTTCCTTTGAATTGTGGTTCAAATAATGAGGTGCTTGAGCAAATTACACCAAAGAATCAAGATTCTAAAGAATCAAGAATCAAGATTCGATTTAAAAACTTGTAAAATATTTCTTTTAATCCTGGGGAAAAAGTTAATTAAAAAGTATTTTGTTCTTTTATTAGAGTTAAAAGTTTATGAGAATAAAAGTTATTTTCCTTGAATTTTCCTTTACTATTTACACTACTTCCTTAATCGAATACTGTGATATTCAATCACTGCTAATTCTCCATCTAAAATCTCATTATCTTCTACCCTTTAATTAACAATAAGGTTCTTCATTATTTGACGGATTTATAAATTTTTCAAAAATTTCCACTTTTGCATTTAGGAGGGTATTGCCTTTGAATTTTTCGATACTTCAATCTTTCTTACTTCGATTTTATTTCTCTGGAACTGTGGTATAAACAATGAATTGCTTTAGTAAATTACGCCAATGAATTGAAAGGTTTAAGATTTCATTTTAAGAGATGGTAATATCTTTCTTCTTTTTTCAAAATTTGAGTATTTTGAAAAAAATACATAAAAAAGAATATTTCCTTTTCTTTATTCAAAGTTTTTTTTTTTTTTGAACTTTTGTTTAAATTACAAAAAACATACTTTGTTTACCTATGACTCTAGATTCTAAGGTTTGATTTAAATTAGAAATGTATGTAATACAAACTAATTCTGAAGTTGATATAGGCTAATTCTAAGATAGATGGCCATAATTTTTTTAAAAATTGAAATAAAAATATTAAGAAAAGAGATACAAGATATATTTATGCACATTTTGAGGTCTCATACATGTACTCAACATTCTTGAGCAAAAATAGAATATTGAGAACAAAATATTAAAAAAAAAATGCTTGAAATTAGACTGGTGATCATCTTTTCTTAACGTGGAGATGATATAGTTATTCAATGCAGTAAAAGATATGTGAAGTTAAAATATGAAATCTTACGGATTTTATATAGTTTACCATGGAAAACTTACAATAAACTGTAAAAAATAAACTTCGTCTAGAAAAATAAGTAAAAATAATCTAATAAATAAAATTTATTGTGTAGATTTAATCTATCACTTTTAAAAAATTTCACCACATTTTTGGCTGAGGTTTTTAAAACTTGTATAATTTTATGGAATCATTGCATGCACCTTATATATTTTTTTCAGTCATCGATTTTAGTAGAGTACAGTAGAACTATTGTATTTTTCCACGTATAGTACACTGATATTCATCAAATTCTGAATGTGTACACTGTTAGAAATTTCTCTGAAAAAATGGTTAATAGCAATTTATTTCATTGTTATTTCATCACATTCAAACAAAACGGTAAAACTACCATAAATGAGATGTTATTCAATCAGTTAACTGGGAGAAAAATCGTTTACGAACTACTTTCACCTAATACGGTTAAACAACCAGAATTTTATCTCGTAAACTAAGCCCACCTTATGAAGTCACTTAGTACCTCGCTGCTTGGTACATATTATAGTTGAGAGGGCTCATGACCGACAGTACGGGGGTTCGAATCCCAGCGTTGACACCATAATATTCCCTCCATATCTTCAACACACGAAGAGTTTCCAGTGCCCTGCACTCTCCGATTTGTGACCCCAAACTATTAAATAACGATACTCTCATTCACGCATAAATGGCGGCACCATAAAGCTGTTTGACCCATTTTCATGCTATTTATAAATGTTTAAAAAACCGTGCAGTTTTGCATTCACGATCTTTTAATCATACTAGTTGCGAACGGTTTCAAAACCGTAAAGGTAAGAAATATTCGTTACCGTAAACTTTACGGTTTCAAAACCGTAAAGGTAAGAAATATTCGTTACCGTAAACTTTACGGTTTGATAACCGTAAAGGTAAGAAATATTCGTTACCGTAAAGCTTACGGTTTCAAAACCGTAAAGGTAAGAAATATTCGTTACCGTAAACTTTACGGTTAATTGAATGGACAGACTAGTGCCGGTTATTTTAATTTATATTTAATTTAGAGTGAAAATTCTAAAAATGTAGAATCGGATAATATGTAAGAGTCTATCAAGTAGGTTATAAGGCTCTATCGGATATATTAAGTCTGAAAAGTTAAAATCAAATATGCAGGAATAGTACAATCCTTTAAAAAGTAGTTTAAATATAGTAATTAATGAGCTAGGAATTTCTATTTATTAACTTTCATTTTAAAATTCTGAAACAAAATAAAATCAAACGAAAACCATTAATGGATTTAAAGATTACGTAACTAGATTTATTTAGTTGGAGATATAAACCTTGCTTAAAAGACTTTTGATTTCCTTAATTTAACTACTGAAAACATAAACGACATGATTCAAATGAATTTTACTGGCTTACAGAAATACATTTATGTAATTAAATCATATATTATTTGTAAGCAGACCGATAACGCTTACATCTGTTTTCTCAAATACATTTGATGTAGTAATACCATTCCCCTACATGACTATTAAATTTATTCTTACAACTATCGATATAATATGTTTTAGTAACGGTTCTCTTATTCTACTCACGAAAGATACCACGTTTCACATTGACTATTCATAAGGATATCTGATCGATGTTGCTTATAGCTCTCATAGAGAAACTATGTTGCATTCATCACGGTGTCACGAAACATTGTTGAAGATACCCATTGTAACAGTTGTTTTTTATGAAAGCATCATTTGCTCGACACATCAATGATAGTAACAATAATAAATGATGTAGTTAAAAATAGCAATCGTTGGCAACATAAGGAAGGCATTTGTCTCTTTTATTGCGCTGCGTTAATGGTTTTATTTTATGTCTTTATTTTTTAACTAGCATTCAGTGTTTGGGTAATGAAAGATACTGTTTTATTATTTATGGAATGTTATTTTCTTTTTATTGCATGAGATTATGGAGTTTTCTTTTTAAATTTTATTTGGAATTCTGATAATTTAATGATACGTTTTGATAGAAGGAGCATTATAAATTATAATTGGGGAAAGGATAAACAAAACAATTTAGAAGTTTCATGTACTTAGAATAATATTAATAAATTAATTATTATATATTCCAAAATCAAGTTAATACTAATACTTGTACGGCTAATACTTGTTATTTAGAAATTTTTATTTTTTCTGAATATTTTAAAAAGTTTTTTTTAGCTCTTTCAAAGAGCAAAAATTAAAAAGAAAATTCCATGGTTTGAGTGTTTTAAGCTCTATTTTTTTTAATTCTGGACTATATATACCATTTTGTAGCGCAAATTTTAATTAAATATTTTAAATAGCATATCTCAGTGGGTAAATCAAATTTTCAAACCCCTAAAATTTTACAAAAAACAGGGGTCGACTTATAGGCAGGTAATAAAGTCTGACATTCATCGATAAAGAAATATTGATGCATTATAAGCCCTGAGATCAATATGAATAACTCCGTATCAACTTTCTCTTTTCATAAACTGTATTTAATATGCTATTTATAATTCATTTTTAAATTGCTTTCATTGTATTTTCTTTACACGTAAAAGATTTTTTAGAAACATTACTTTAAATAATGTTCGAGAAAATATAAAATAATTTATTCAAGAGTATTTCAAAAATTATAACACAATGAAAACCTTTAAAACATACTTTTATGGTATGCTTTAAAAGTTTGCTAAGTTAATTAGTTTTATTTTAAAAGTTAGTTACAAATTTAGTTTCCAGAACATCATCTCTGTTGGATTCAGTAACGTTAGCAGTATTGTCATACGGAGTCCACTCTGCTTTAGATTCTACTTCCTCCTCATCTACTGAGTCTTACAAAAAATCCGCTTCACCTCCATCTAAAGAATTGAAAGTTCTACATTTTTCAAACGATTTTTCACTAATATTTGGAGTTACTTATAAGCAATACAATAATTTATTTATTCTACGCATCAGAAATTTGCCATTTCGCAGTCGAAAATGGGGGACAATTTATACAATGGTTGGATTTGATCACCGAGATGAACGGTATTTTTTTAAAAACATTAAAGCTTCCTTGAAAAATCTCTAATTTGGTGAGATTTTTTCTCCTAAATTAAAGTAATTGAATCGATAAAATATACAAGTTTTTTTTTAAATAAGCCCGTAAAGGCAGCAAAAAAAACTGTTTTTTCTTTTCTGAAAACTGTAGTCACCTGAGACGCTGGCTATACATTTATAAATAACTGTTACGAATTCATAGAAATTCTAAAAATAGTATATTACTCAAATGGCACGTTCTAAGGCAAATATGTCTTTCATAAGCTTACTTGAATATAGAAAATTCTAGAAAGTAACTATAACCTCATTCTTTGTCACAAAAACAATATGCTTGGATTATATTTTGATATGAAACGAAACAAATTTCAAAGAGTTACATTACGATACAACAAACATTTATTTAAATAAACTAAACAACAGGTTAATTTTTTCTTCTTGAAATAAGTAATCAAGCAGAAAAACGTTGAAAAAAAGAGTTGTAAAACCTTTCAAAAATAAGCAATGTAATTATGTTTTCTGCCTTCTTTCTCACCTGCCACTTTAAACCTCCAAAACTTCCCCTCCCACTCCTTTACCTGTCGTAATGCTAGTTGCAGATACAGTTAGCAAACGCACGCGTCATCCATTTTGAATAATATACCTTACAACCTTAACAGTCCACAGAGGATTTCGTTCACAGAGCTAATTTACTTCTCCATCAAGTTGCTTTCTGCACGCAAAGCTTCTCGGATAAATTAGATTTTTCTTTTTTCTTTTTGAGGGGAATAAAGTACCCGTAGAGGGACCAGGCCAGTGAAATAGCCCAGAACGGGTCCTTGTCTTATAAGAAACAATTGTATTTGGCACAAGTTCTTCTTCTTGTCAAAAGAAAAGTGAGCTCATTACTTTGCAGACGATCAACTTAGAAGTTTACTTTAGCAGAAAAAAAAGTATTCTTGTTGTTGTTTTATTAGTAAAACAACAAGAAAACATTGTTTTGAACAGAAAAAAAAGAAAGCTTAAAAAAAGAATTGTGACTTTTCTTATAAAGAAGGGGGGGACTTTTTTTGAAAAATAAAAGTACATGAGAAACAGATCTTTCTGAAGATTTAAAAGGAATGGATTTGCTTTTGATTTTTTAATTATTATTTTAAGCTTTTAGAATCAGTAATTAAAGAGATTAAATGTTTTTTATTAAAAAAAAAATTCCGAACAATTATTTTTTAAATAGCAGGTTTTCTATCCAAAGATATAAAAATGGTCAGATCTCAATATTTAGTTCTTTTTCAGAAGAAGAGGAGATAGTTTTTTAGTGTTCCCTATGAAAAAAGGAAAATTTTAAAAGAAAATATTAAAACTTAAAAATAGTACTTATGATAAAAATTCAATTGATTTTTTTAATTCATTTATATTTTTTACATAAAAACAAGCAATATATTGGATAAATATGTTATGAACAGTTTTTTTAAGTTTTTATTTACAATTTGATGAATGTACCCAAAAAATGAGATGTTTTATTCATAAATATTTTAATAACCAATAAATGGAATAAAAACAAGTATTGTTCTATATTTTTTGCTCATTTATTTATTTTTTTACTCTTCTCGTCTTGCCAGTAAACGTCGAATGAAGGTTTTAACATAGATATTCAATGCATTTATTTGATTAAAAAATTTCAACAGTATTAAATCTTAATAATTAAAGTAAACACGTAATTTTTTAATTTTCGATCAAATTTTCAGAAATCAATTAAAAGCTGGAAGATTTGATAATTGACATATTCAATAAGGAATTTAGGTTACAATAAAATTTGGAGATTATATGATAAAAATAAAAGGGTTGAAAATCAGCAATAAATGCGATCGCAGTAAAAAAATGTTTTAAGTACGTGGCAATTTTAATCTAAAAACAAAATGAAAAAAAGACTGATTATATAAAATAATTGATAAAACAAACATTGGATACAACAAACAAGCTGGCAGTTTAAAAATAGCAAATGCAAACAATAGAATGAAATAGTGAAATCAGTATTTGAAAAAGGAAAGAAGGTAACAAATAAATAAGATTGGAAAAAAGTTGATTAAGTTAGGACAATTAAAAAAGCTCATAATGTCATTTTCTCCTTTTTCGTTTTCAAAGTTTTTTTTTCATAATCCTCATGATAAGTATTCTATTGGCTTTATTTATCAATCATTCTCTTAAGCTTATTGAAGGAAGTAGTATCACAGCCACGGAGCGTCCCGAACTTAGACTGTTTACAATCAAATGTGTAATGTTTTGTGATACTCAAAATTCCTGCAACTTGAAGGCTTGGAAGAAATAGGATTTGAAAGTCAAGAATCCTTTAAAACCATGATTTAAGTGAAAGTTACTATGAAGTTTGAGAGTAACTTATTAAGTAGTCAGATTGATAATTCCGAAACACGACACAGCCAGTTAAATCTAGATTTAGGTAAAAGTTGCCATAAAGTCTTGTAGTGTTCACTTTTGGAAGAAGGATGTACGCAAATCTACACCTTGGTTAATTTGTCCCACTTAATTTGACAGAAATTCATAACATTAGATACAGTTTTATACGTAAGCAATAATTTTGGCTTGAGATTTAAAATGAAAAAATAAGCTCTAATCAATCAACCTCGGTACAGCTTTTGACTAAAATGCCTGTTTTCTTTTGAATCAATCCCAAATAAACAGCATGCATTTTTGATAGAAATTATTCCATTTTGGTTTTTAAAAAATATCAATATTTGAAAAAATACTTTGGTTTTGAAATTTAACAGCATTGCTTCTGCATACGGAATAATCTTTGCATTTTTTTAATAAAAAGTTATTAAATCACAATGATGTGTTATAAAAATGCAAGACATTTATTAAAACAATTCATGCAAAAATTGAGACAAATCAATAAAATTTAGTTATTGAATGATGAAATATTAAATTTGGCAAAATTATCAGAAAAGGCAATATTTGTTCTGCTACAATATAACATTTTTTTTTCTATAAGTCTCAGAATTTATTTTATTCCTCATTATGATTTTAATGCAAAACATGTAGAATAATGCAAAAAATAAGATATTCGTTTAAATTTATTATGTTATGTACGTGTTAATTTGTTATGTAATGTTATTTATAAATTTCTTTCGAAAAATAACTACCATTATTATTATTATTTTAACAATGACAGTGTTTCTACCATTTAAATGAAAAACGAGGGAATAAATGAATCATCTAGTCTCATCATGCTATGTTGCTATAAAAACATTTGCATAACAAATCACTAAACGTTTAAATTAAGCACCTGGTTAGAATAGTTTTGGAACGCTCATTCTGAAAGCCGTGAGTTCTTGTCTTGCAAATTAACCTTGGTGAAATTAATACATATACATTAAGAATAAATTAAATTTACCTAGTTAATAAATTTTATTTTATTTCCTAATGGTATTTATTACATTTTACTTCCTAATTTATTTTTTTAAGTATGGGAAACGGTTTCTATTTGAAAAATTCTATTTAATTTTCACTTTTTATGTGACTTAATTATTTTAAAAAAATAAGTCTCATTTGAGAACATCACATTTATTCTACTCCTCAAATCAACAATGAGTTAATAAATAAATAAATAACTGAATCACGCCATATTTTCTAGTTTTAAAATACTTTGTGAACTAATCACTAATTTTTAAAATAAGCAACTGTTTAGAATAGTTTACGGACGCTTTTACCGATAACCTGGTTTCCTAATCTGATAGATAATGATTGATCTTGGTGAAATAAACTTTAATGCATATGCTACGGTGAAACACCGAAATCTGGAGAACGTCGACATTCACCTGTGAATGTCAACATTCACGTAGTCGCTTGGTGTATGTCCGAAATATTTGCTAAATACTCTTATTTCTGACTCTCACCGGTGAATGTCAATAATCTCATAGTTTCTTTGGTGAATGTCCGAAATATTTGTTATATCCAATTTTACATTAATTTATTCGTTAATATTATTATATTTATTTGATATATTTATATTTATTCTATATTTTAATACTTACTGACGATAGATTAGAAGAAACATCAGTATTTGGAGTATCGGGCAAATATATACCGGGCAATGGCACTTGACCTTAAAAAAAGCATCAGTGTAGGGTATACAGGGCAAATGTATACCGAGCAGTGGCACTTAACCTCAAAAAAACATCAGTGTAGGGTATACTGGGCAAATGTATACCGGGCAGTCGCACTTAACCTTAAAAAAACATCAGTGTAGGGTTGAAATATCGAATAAATGTAATTATATCCACGAGTAAATTCATATCAAATCGAATGTAATAAATATTTCGGACATTCACCAAAGCATATCTGTGATTGTCGACATACACCGGTGAGGGTCCGAATGTACAAGAATGTAATGAAATATTCGATCTTTCACCGACGTATTTGGTGTTTGTCGACATTCACCGGTGAAAGTCAACAACCACCGATTTCGGTCTTTCGCCGTAACATCAGTGTTACATTAAGAATAATTTAAATTTATTTAGTTAATAAATTTTATTTTATTCCCTAATGTATGTATTACATTTCACTTTCTAATTTACTTTTAAAACATGGAGAATAGTGAAAAAAGAATTGTATTTGTTTTTATTTGTTATGTGACTCATTTATTTAGAAAAATAAGTCTCATTTGAGAACATCACAATCATTCTACTCCTCAAATTAACAGTGAATTTATAAATAAATAAATTATTTAATCTCTTCATACTTTCTCCGGTTTTAAAACATTTTGCGAACTAATCACTAAACTCTTAAGATAAGCATCTATTTAGAATAGTTCACGAACGCCCATTCCGGAAACCTGGTTTCCTAATCTTATAGGTAATAATTAACCTTGGTGAAATAAACTTTAATGCATACATTAAGAATCATTTAAATTTTCGTAGCCAGAAAACTTCCACAGTGATCGATTCCGTTAAGAAGAGGTTCCATTATAAGAGTTGATTGAAGTTAAGAATCTTAAATGCACAAATAGATTAGGAATCGTCTTTAATTTAAATTGCAGTTCAAATTGATGGCTAGAAGGTATTGCCCATTAATTCAGTCAAGACAACTGTTGTCGAAGTTTAACTATTTAACTATATTTTAAAGTGCATTATTCATAAAAGTTTAAGACTCGCTTCATTTTACATGAATAAATTCAGCTTTAAAATAATTAATATGCTTTATAATTTCATACAATATCTCGTTTATGAAGGTTGAAATTTTAATGACAGCTTAGTTGAAAAGGAAATATTTTAACCATAAAAGATTATTTATGTGGAGATTTAGTAATCTGTTGCATTGCTGAGGTTTATCACTAAATTTGAATTAATTTGTACAGAAAATTGAAGAGCGAAGTAGGAACACTCCTATGATCCTTCACTTAAGCCTGAACGTAAAGCATTGCTTGCCTAAGGCATTTTTCCATCTTAAATTCGACTTCTAAAATTAATTTAACAAAAATTATCATATGTTTAACAATTTATTTAAATTTTAACAATCTAAATTTTAATTTTTTTTTTGTAAATTACGAAGATAACTAACAATTAACTAACAAAGTGGGCGCATGTTTAAATAATATTTTATAAAAATAGTTTCTTTAGTTAATATTCATACCTCATACACTTAAAATAGAATTCTACATTAAGTGAGAAACCTCCTAGTGTCCATCACTGAATCTTGCACTAATTAAATGCTTTTAAATTTCTTTTAACTTAAAAATGGCTTATCTAATTTTATAATTATAATTTATACTTAAAAATTTATATAAAAAATAATTATCAATTTATAAATATTTAAACACCAAAAAACTACTTCCAGTAAAAAGACTTAGCTTATGGCTGTTTAAAAAAATTTCTGGAACTTAAAAGCATCAGTTCGAGCGTCAAATATTATTATATGAATAAAATATTTTATAATATGAATTATTATATTATGAAAAAAATCTTTTTGAAAAATAGTAAATAAAATTAACGATGCGAAAAATCTACAACAGAAAATCTGTTCAAGAAAACAGGTTATTTGTTGATAGCTTACACGTATACATTTATTTATATTGCAACAACTATATAGTGATTCTTTATAATAGCACTCTGAAACTGTTCAATACTTGAAAACGATTATGTATCAGATTACAGCTATTACGAAAAAATTAGCTTTAATCCCAATAACAGAAACTCATTATACGTTAAATATTAATATAATAAGTAAAAAAAAATCTGTGTGTTAAAATACTTATAAACAAGAAATTAAAAAAAAACAGCCTAAAAATGCACTGCAGTAGTTTTTTTTTCAAAATCTAAACCATTACTTTCAGTATAAAACAAGAATTTTAAAACTAACTTAAATATATTTATTTATTTACATTTTAGCAACAAATAAACAATTATAATCTATAACCTGATATAAAACGAAAAAGCGTTTTTCATTATGGATCAAATTAATAATTCTTTTTTCTTCTTCAGAATAACGAACCAAATAAGCGTACGACTGCTATTAAAAATAACTTTCACTACTCTACTTCAAAGGCATTAACTCATACTTCAAGCATAACTGTAGTTAATAAAAATCTTTTTCGAATAATAATAATAAATAACACAAAATGAAAAGCTACTGCATCATCCTGTTTGACTAAAATATTAAGTTTAAAAGAAAAAAGCTATTTCTATCTGATGTAAAAGTAATAATTAGTTTACATTTTTACGATTCAAAATAATCTGAATTATTTACAAATAACTTTCACTCTCAAAAGTATTTTCCTTTTAACATATGATAATACTTTTATAAATCCTCTGACAAATAAGAACTTATGCCTATTCCTAGAAAAAGCAGCTTTTATTCCATTTCTATTTTCGAAACTACGTATAACGTATATATATATATATATATAAAAATTAGCTTTTATAACTATAACTATATTTATACTTCTAATGTGAATGTAATACAAAATCAATTGTTTTTAAAAATATTTATAAATAGATCGAAATAAAACTTAAATGTGTACTGCAGTATTATTTTTAGCCCAAATTATTCTAGCCTATATTAGGTTCTAAAAATAACTTTTAGAAACGCATACATTTATTTATAATTTAACAGCTAATATAAAATTTATTTTAATTAATTTAAATTATTTTTAAATATCTTTCAAAGTAAAAAAGATTAAAACTTACTATTTCCCTTTTGGAATGAAGTAATACTTTTTACTACTCCTCTTACAAATACAAACATAAGCCTTTTATACAAACTTAAGCCTTTAATACTAACTTAATTTTTAAAAATATTAGCTTTTATTCCATTTCCGTTATCAAAACTCTTTATGGCGTAATTGTTTGTAAACTTGCATATTCGACGGAAGTATTCCATAAAAATTTAGTTGGCGGATTGTTTTAGAAGTATGACTATTTATAAAAAAGTAGGGGTCATTATTATAGCTTATAAATGCATTAATTTATACTTCAAATATGAATATAAATAATACGTAACTACTTGTTTTTAAAAGTAGTTAAAATAAAACTAATATTTACAACACTATATTTTAGCCTAAGTTATTAAGCTTCAAAAAATAACTATTCCGAACGGATTCGTTTAGTTACATTACAGCCAATATAATATTTATTTTGAATAATCTGAATTATTTACAAATAAATTTCAACCTAAAAAGATAAAAAGAAAATTTCCATTATGGCATAAAATAAATCATCTTTCAAATACGAACTTATGCCTATTTCTAGAAATAGCAGCTTTTATTCCATTTCTATTCCCGAATCACCCTGTGACGTAATTGTTTGTTCACTTGTCATATTCGACGGAAGGATTCCGTCAAGAAAAAGAAAGTTGTTTGACGTATTTATCTAGCTTCCATCAGAGGTTCCACCAATCCCTTCACTTGGGACATCTGCAAGTAAACTCCGTACATGGTGGAAAACTTTCTTTAAAACAAGATGTTTGCTTTTAGAATGAAAAACACATACGCGTCCCTTGACAAGTCAATCTTTTCTTCCCAAAAGAATTCTTTGGCGAAAGTATTCGGTTGTTGCTCTGAACTTTTGCTTAGTTCTTCGCCGTATTCCATGCCAATCGATACACGAAACTATGCACCCTCTTTGTGTTCTTGTTCTGTGTCTTTTTCTTTTTGGTGTACTTTTTTTCTCATCATCACACACACCTTTTATATAACACAAAAGCTGTATTATAATCCGCTGAAGTTTCCAAAGGTTGGATATTTGATAGATAGAGGTGCTAGTGGTATTTTATTTTCTTTTTATCCTTTTCGGTATTCATGTTATTTCATGTTGTTATGTTTCAAAAGTTCGGATTTAAGAAATTCGAAAACTTTCTGTTGTTGCTAGGTTTAGGAGACGTTCTTGGAAGCAAAATAGATATGGTTGTATTTTAAAATGAATTGATGCCGATTTTGTTTTATAAAAACTCGTGGAAACTGAATAGTTTAAGAAGTTGTATCAAATTCTTGAATATTTTGCTAAATTTTCATGAATACTTTAAAACCTTGAATGATGTTTAAATATGAAAATGGACTAAGAAATCATTTACGATGTTATGTTTTACATAAAAAATAGTAAAGCATAAAATATTTTCAAAGTTTTAAAAAAGGTGTTTTGAAAATTCAAACATCAATAAATATTTCAAAAGTGACCTCAAATCACCGAATATACTAGCTCTGGAAACTGTTGAAAATCAATTTACTTTCATTTAAAAGTATCCATGATTAAAACATATTTCTTAAAAACTTTCTAAACAAAAATGGAAATTACTAAATGTCGAAAGAATACTATTTTGGAATGAAACTAGCATGAATTGTGATTACTCTACTCAATTTGTTGCTCAATTTATAAACTCTTGAATTTACCTAAATATTTTACTTTAATGTAAAGTATGAAAAACAAACTCGTTTCTCAATTAATAATATTTTACCAAACTTATTCATATTCTGAATTTTTACAGGATGTTCTTAATACTAAATTTAAATATTTTAAATTACCGAAATCAAAAGTAACAGAAAATAAAAACCATACAGGAACATAACGCAAATTTATAAAACTATATCTTGGCTAGACGGAATCATTAGCATTTAATTAGGATAAAAGTTTTTGAAATAAGTCGCCAAAGATTTTAGCTTTTAGACTACGACCACAATTTTGACTAATTTATATATATATTTTTATTTAAATTACTTTATTAAAATGAATGTTGCATTTGATAGTTCTTAATAAAGTAATTTAACTACAAACATCTGATACTAAAAATCAAGAGATGCAGAAAATTGAGATAGCTTATATACATGCAATTTAAAAGAAATATCAACATTTTATATATTTTTTGGTAATTACATATACTTATTTGATGAAAAGGCTTTAAAGGGGTGTTCATCAAATTTAATAAATGTTTGGACTTTTCAGAAAATTTTAATTTTTCTTAAGATATTGATTCCCACTGTTAAATTTACAATTAAATTAGCTAGAAAATTTAAAGTTCCTTTACTTTCATTTAATTTCAACATGCTTTTACTAATGACGTATTTTGAAATTAATTAGTTTAGAAAATAATTTGACGTATTTTTAAGTTTGTGTGAAAAATTATTAATTTTTCTTGAAGTTTTTATTATTTATCAATAATAATTAAACACATTTATTTATAATTTTGTACTACAGTTAAAGAACGAGAAATTTTAAGGTTCCCTTACTTTTATTTTCGATTAATATTCTTTAACTAATGACAGATTTTGAAATTAATTAATTTAGAAATTAATTTGATGCACTCTTAGGTTTTTTTTTCAAAAAATTATTAATTTTTTTTAAAATTTTTATTCCTTCAGTAAAATTAACAAGTAAATTAACTATAAACTTTGAGAATCCTTTTTTTTTTAATCTCCTCTCGACATTCTCTTACTAATGACACATTATTTTTAAATTAATTTGTTTGAAATTTATTAGTTCAGAAATTAATTTAATGTTCATTTAGACGCTTTTGAAAAATTATTAATTTTTCATAAAACTTTAATTCCTACTGTTAAATTAACAATTAAATTAAAGAGATACGTTAAGGATTCTTTACTTTCATTATCTCTCACTAACGGCATATTTTAAAATTAACTAATTTTCCACTGCATGGTTGTATTTTGTAAATAAATAAATATAACATAAATGATTACGCTATATCAAATTCCTTGTTTATTTTACCATCTCTTTGGTAAAGAAAGTAAAAGTTGTAATCCTTATTTTGTCCTTAAATGAGAAGAAAACTTTTTCATGTGCTTAAATACTTGGAAAAATAATTTCGATCATTTTAATTTTCTGTCTATAGAATAACGTCAATGTTATTTCTTCTTCTTAACAGAATTATTGAATACTTTTAAGCCCCAGAAATCAAAAGCTTAGGTGTGTGAGAATGCATATGTTCTAGTCAATGTCGGCAATGCTTTTATTCTACTAAAATACCGAGAAAAAGTGATAATAATTTAAACCTTTTGCCTCCTCTTATTTATCTTATTAATTATTATTTACGTAAAATTTCTCGCAGCAAAGTTGCCAGTCATTATCCGCATACTGCAGAAAAAACATCTTGACAGAAATCTCTGCATCAAAACACTACAGAAAACATCTGTACATTCCAGTATTTGTATGTACCAGATATTTTCAAAAAGTAATTTTAATCTTATCTCGATTTAAAACAAATTGATATGAACAAATTGGCATGAACAAATTGGCAAAAAACAAATTGGCATGAAGGTATCTACAAAACCTTTGATTGCTTTGTACCTGCAATGCCTTTGCATAGTTAAACAGATTTCTAAAACATCATGAATCGTCGTAGAATTTTTATTTTTTTTCCACCGTTAAGTTCAGCCGTTCCGATGCGAGATTTGAAACTCAGACATCTCTTATATGATCAAACTCATTGACCACCATACACGTTGGTCAGCATGTATTTCATTGTATCAAATTATTTGCTGCCTGTTTGATATCAAGTTTTTCATATTCAAAACTAAAAAGATCTGCACCTAACGCATACAATCTATATCAATGCCTACAGATTTTATTTGTTAACAGAAAAAAAGTCTCTTTTGAAAGATTTCGATGTAGTTTAACAGTAAACTTCTGCATTTGGTTGTTAAAAAAGTTCTGCAACACTTGAGAAATATGTTTATAACAACAATACTTGTTTATAGCAATAGCGAATCAAAAGCCGAAGTTCAGTTTTTTCCAAAGTCATTTAGAGCTTATTGATGACAGTTTAAACTAAGACCACCGAAAAACAATAACACAAAATGAAATTTCATAAAAATTTAAATTTTTGCAAATGTTGCAGTACTTTTTAAATACCTAATAGTTTTAGAGAACAGTTTTCGGTTGAAAAGTTACAGAATTATTATGTTTTTACTTTGTTTTTCTCTTTTAATTTCATACAGTGTAATTATTTTTTGATTAAACTATAAGTTATATTGAGAATTAAAATTTAAAGAATTTTCATTAATGACTATTCCTGTAAGAAATGGTAAACAATATTCAAATATATTTATCCATGCTTATGTTGAAAGCACAGATGCACGTTAGTTAAGAAAGCATTAATGTGTTTTGAAAAATGATATTTTTAAAATTTCATTATAATTACATTCCTCAATTACATTCTTTCCTTTAATTTTTATTTCTTATGTAAATATTATTCCATCAATTAAAATCCGTAGAAAAAAGATCATGAGAATATTTAGGTAAGCTTGTGTAAAATAAGGAAAAGATAGGGAAAATAAGGAAAATATTGTATAGAACAAAAATAAGGCAAAATATTTTTATATTGCTGAAATTTTATTCACAGTTAATGAATTTGAAGTAGAAAAGCTTGTAAAGAATTAAAATGTGTACAAAGATCGAAAGATTTTTTGGTGATATTTATTCATCATAATAATAACACAGTTAATGAATAATCTTTTTATATAAATAGAAATTTTTAAGAGAGTAAAATATTTTGTTTATTTTTAAAAATAAAAAATAATAAACTATTTTGTGAAAAGATTCCTAAATTATTTTTGCTTTACAATATAGCTCTAAGTAACTAAAAATTATAATTTTTCTTTATTTTGATTGTCTACTTCTTTTCATAGTATTTTTTGTAAATTTTTAATTTAAAATAATTCTGTAAGCTCTCAATTGCAAAAAGAGTTTCCGAAATCTGCAATTTTTAAAGATTCCATTCAATATCCCGAATTTCCTTTGTTCCACTTTTACGTTTTGTTTATTTATTTTAAATATAATATCAATTCTTTTATATTTGTTCGCTTGCAAAAAGCCTCCAATATAATGCTCTTTAAATTCATTGCAATAAACTAACAAAAATTACAGTTTTACACGATTTTATTTTTACATTTTTTGTTATTTAATAATTATAAAATTGAGAGTGTGCTTTGTTAGATGAAACAAAATATAACTTTTATTTTATTTTTTTGCTCCTTACTGATCTCTAACAAAAAGATGGCATTATGATAATAATTTTTTTTCAAGTACTTTCGTACTATTGAGATATTTTAAAATTTAAAATAAGAGTTCGTAAGTAACCCTGGTAATTCTATCCAATGATGATGCATTTGAATTTGATAGAAGTAGTACTATAACTCATACGGATTTAAAAGACATATTAACTTAACGTACTGAGGAGAATGAAAACAAGAAGTGGATATTTCACAATTTGTTTAGCCACTACGAATCCAAATTCTGTTAATTAGTAAAAGAACAACGAAAATTAAGCAAAACTTAAGACAAAGAAGAACCATTGACTTTTTTGTTCTGATATTTTATAGTAGCTGCGTAATAGTCATTACTTATTTTTAGTATTTTTACTCTCATACTAAAAATAACCATTAAAAATAGCCATACTAAAATACCCATTTTTCCGGAGAAATTAATTTTTGGAAAAAAAAAGGCTTCCTTAAAAGAAGCCTGATTTTCAGGGTTTTACTGTATAATAGCGGGAATAGTAAAAAGGGGGCATAGTCAATACTAACAAACTTATTTTACTATCTCTCTAAGTACTTACGGGCAAACACTATCTCAGATTATGTGGTTTAGTATAAACATTCCACAAACAATGGAATTTTGTCCGAAAACTATTTTAGTAAACGTAATATAACTCTTATGTTTCGTGAATTTTATTTTATTTTACTTTATTTTATTTTATTTTATTTTATAACAGTTGTTGAACAGTTTTTTTTTTTTTTTGGGGGGGGGGGGTTTACGACTACTAATGTTCAAATCTGTAGCCATGTAATTTTGAACCCAATCCAGAAGACAAGGGAACTCCTGGATCAAGTATTGGGAGAAATTTGCCTTTGCGGAGGATTTCTTGATGGAACTTACCACAGGCATTTGCGTTACACGGAGAGAAAAACCACGAAAACCTCCCAGAATAAGCCTGACAGCAAGGGGACTCTTACCCATGATTTGTCTATCACGGAGAATATTTTACGTCAGCACTGCGGTCGGTGCGAGTCGGGTGCGGAATTCGTATCGACCAGGACTCGTATCGGTGGGATTCGAACCCGTTTCACCTCATTGGATCCTCTGAGTCGTCACGACTCCATGTTTTGAAAATTGCGTAAATTGAGAATTTTCGTTAACCTTTTGTTTACGGCTAGTATAACAGGTGGACCAGAATGGCGGGCTTTATCACACTAAGCACCGTAAGCAATGCGTGAAAATAAAAATAAAAAATCTGTCTTTAAAAAAAGCTTTTTTAAAGAAAATTGTGACTTATTTATTTAAAATATATTCTATTGCATCAAAAATTGGAACCATATCGCGATTATACATAGCATGCATTCTTCCATTAATTAATAATTATGCATAATTTTTTCAGAATAATTTGCTAAATTATACTGGAATGTAAATAAACAACTTACAAATGACTAGTTTGAAATGATAGTATTAATAAAAGGTAAAGAAAATATCACGCGAGCTGTTTTTAAACTCATTGGTAAAACTCAGTTTGTATGCAAACACTATA
This sequence comes from Parasteatoda tepidariorum, assembly GCF_043381705.1. Taxonomy (NCBI): domain Eukaryota; kingdom Metazoa; phylum Arthropoda; class Arachnida; order Araneae; family Theridiidae; genus Parasteatoda; species Parasteatoda tepidariorum. The sequence goes on along the minus strand of NC_092211.1, from coordinate 49,527,012 downwards.
TGATTGATCACGTTCTAATAATATCATTACAAAAACAGGATAACAACTTTAATTACTATTATTGAGTATGTAACAAATATATAGTTGCATACAAATGGGGGAAACTTGACTATTTCGTGATGTAAAAAGTGAGATAAAATATTGCACGCAATATGTTTCTACATGATAAGAGTAATTTTTCAGTTTACAAATAATCAGGAATAAAGATATTGATCAAAAAGTAACAATATATCATATTTTATTTGTTGGTAAAAAATAATGTGAACAAAGTAGCAGTTATAACATTCCCAATCATTGAAAGTTTAATAATTTTATACTGATACAGCTAATTATAATCTAAAAATAAAAATGAGTATAACTTCAGATTCGGATTGAGACGAAAGTTTAACTTTTAAAAATATGATATAAACATTTATATTATACACTAATACTGCTAAAAGTAACAGTCATTTTAAAAAATTTCTGTCTCAGAAGTATAAGTGAAAAAAATCTAAAAACAGTATAAAATATCGAGATATGTAAGCAATTTTATTTTGATGCTTGTATGTAGGTGTCTAAAATCGTGCCCCACAGAAAAAAAAATCTAAAGTAAAATAAAACTTTTGAAGCGAAAATCAAAAACATTTTAAAATTGAGAATCATTTTGATAGATAGATATAAAAAGATGAAATATCACGATTACATCAAAATAGTTATCTGAGAGCTTTAATGCAAAAGATTGGTGTCATTTGCTGAAACTTAATAAATTAAAAATGAATTGAAATGAAATAATTTCAGGAAGTATATCACTAAACCAAGTATACACAAAAAATAAAATAGTAATTATAAATCTCTTTTGTTTTTTATAGTATCTTTTAGACTGTTGTGCATACCAAAATGTAAACAGCGAAAAAGTTTACGTTACAATTACCATACTGTATAGTAAGGACATTTCTGGAAAAAATACCATAATTCTGGTTAAAAAAAACAAAATTTACAGTGTTTAAACTATATTTGTATATTAATTTTTCCGTTTATATGGTAACGGTTTATGGGAAATTCTGGTTTTCAAAATAATCGCTCCTATTACCACACATTTAGTAAAAAATACAAAATTGAAAAATAAATTTTATGAAATAAATGTTTTTTATGACATGCTCAAAGGTATAATGATAAAATTATCAAATTTTATCACATAACGCAAAATCCTATTTTACTGTTAATTTTACCTAAACCATTGCGAAAGCGCTTTAGAAAAAATTTCCGAGATTAGTAGTGTTCCCATAGAATCAGAAACACGGTAAATTTTAAAACATTCTAGTGGTTTTGACATATTCTAGTTATTCTAGTAGTCTAGTAGTTTTGGTTTAATGTGGTTAACATTAAATTAAAAATTAAAGTTTAAAATAAAGAACTTTCATAAAAAAATATAAAATATTCTATAATATATATTCTGTAAAAAAAAGTCAGTGTTAAAAGAATACCTGTATAAACTTATAGAAAATGAAATGGTAACGTAGATATGATTGTAATCAAATATGCACAAAAAATGAAATAGTGATTGCGAATCTCTTTTGTTTCCTGCAGGACATACAGGATTGTTGTGTCTACCATAATGTATAAATGTTTTTATATGTCTAATACGATTAACATTAATATTTAAGTCAAAGATGTGAAGGAATTTAATTATCGACTATGTCAACCTTCATCTATCAAAAGGTACCTCTTGATAGAATCAAGTTAACATGTCTTATATACTAGGGAATTGTCATTTAATATTTATTGTGGTAGTTACGCTACATTGATGTAAATGAAAAAAAGGCAACATCTCTTTTATTTAATTAAGAATCGTACACCATTTTTAATTCTTTGAAAATGTGGGGTTATTATATTTTTTTTATGTTTGATATTCGTTAGTATTTATAAGTTAGTTCAAAAATTTAATATTTTCGTTATCGAGCATTAAGAATATATTGGAACAAGGGTCATTGAGGTTACGGTTAAACATTTTTGAGTTTAACGGTGTTATGCTAACTTAGAGCTCCAGCTGCATTTACTTCCAAGACAGGCAGATATGCATCGATTTGATGCTGGGGTGGCATCAAGCCCTCAATTCACTGAAGAATTTATTTTCCTGACTTGAAGAACTCTAACTGAAGAATTTATTCTTCAAAATAACAGCGCTTTATTCTTCATTTTTTAATAAGTGCTATTTTCTATAAGCTCCACAGGGAGGAAAAAAATTATGGTTAAACTACCATACTATTGGGTTACCATATTTAGATATGTTAGCGTTACACAAAAAGGAAATAGTAACCATTTAAATGTTACAATGAAACTATTTTTTTTTCGATGCTCAGCCCGATTAAATTAATTTCTTCATCGTTTTCTGAATAATGGTGTCTAGTCTAGCTCCGAATTTATTTTTAACGAATGAACTGAAAAAAATGTCTAATTGAAAATTGACTTTCAAATAAACATAGTACACGGAGATAAAAAATTTAAAAAATTCTGGTAAAATTACAGTACTGTTTAAAAATTTGGCTTAAAAACAATCTGGGAATAAAATCAAAATAAACAGTATTTGAATCATTCGTTTGATATTTTTCCGTTCGTATGGTAACCTTTTACCAGAAATTCTGGATTTCAAAATGACAGTTCTTATAAGCATGCATTCAGTAAAAAATACGAAACTGAAAAGTGAACTTAACTGAATAGTATTCATGCCACACTATTAGGAATCATGATAAAATTACATAATTTTACTACATTTACCAAATTTTATTGCATATTGTCGAACCATATTTTATTGTTAATTTTACTAATACCATTACTAAGTGCATCGGTAAAAATGATCGAGGTTTTCGTTGTTCCCATAGAACCAAAAATATTGAAAATTTTAGTGCATTCTGGTAGTTTTGACCATAACTTTTTCATCGTTAAAATTAATTATTTTTCCTAATTAGTATAATACAAGTGATCCTCAAAACATAACAATCCTATCATGACAAGCTAAAGATAAATGAATAAATTAGGTTTGGAAGTATGCATACACTTTAAGTGTTTTATACACTTAAAAGCTTGTTGGTTAGGTCTTTAGTTCGCTTGGATTTAGGTTCAAAGGCCCCATGGGTGACAACTGGAAAATATCATAATAAGTCACGAAATTTTTTAAGAAAATTATAGGCTCATGAAATAAATATAAGAAAAAATAATTATGTCAAAATTGTTTTTCGTAAATTGCATATTGTGAAATATATTAAACTGTCCAATACAGAAAGCATTTGATAAGCTCCATCCGAGCTTCTAACTTCATCTGTCTTACTTTAGAGAAAGAAATCTTTGAAAGATTCAATTTTTCGGTCAGTTATTTACAATAAAGGAAAGAATGGAAAGGAAATAAAAAAGAATTACTAGTATATTTCTTGCCATTTTATTTTACAAAAGGAATACTTTGAGAAATACAATTTAATACTTCCAGAAGTAAAAATGTAATTTAATACACTAATTTACGAGTGAAAAAAATGTAACTAAAATGGTTTTCAATTACTTATTAAATTTATAATTTCTTATTCCCGTATCTTTTAAATTGTTTGGTGATACAATCTATTTGTGGTTATAACAGAAAAAAATCAAAGAAAAAAATTTCTCAAAAATTTCAGCATCACGGAGAGAAAATTCTGCTACAATTACGATACTGTATGGTAATACCATTTCTGGTAAGAAAAGAAAAACCATAATTTTGGTGATTAAAACTAAAATATACGGTATTTAAACCAGCCATTTTGTTCCAGCCATTCAAAGATTTACCGGAAATTCCAGAAAACTATTCCAGTTTACCGGAAAGATTTTCAAAACTATAGTTCTTATTGCGACACAAATACAAAACTGGAAAGCAAATTTCACCAAATAGATGATTTTTATGCCACACTCTAAGGTGTAATGATAACATTACCAGATTTTATCAGATATATTTGCAAAATATATTTTATTGTTAATTTTATCAAAATCATTACCAAAGAGTTTCGGTAAAAATTACCCTGATTTTTGGTGTTTAAGTAAATCCAAAAACACGACATTTTTTATCGCATTTTCTTAGTTTTAATCAAGTTATTTTTCTCTGCGTAATATTATGATTTCTGTTTATATTAAATTTAAGTTAAATTCAAAAAATTTCTTTAATTTGCATTATGCCTTATGTTTATGTTACAGAAGTCTAGATCAATGTCACTAATCACACCACCTTAAAAGTATGGAATAGGAAAGTTTTAATTCATAATAGAATAGTGTATTATTGTGGGTTTATGTCATAATCGGAGTGTTTCAATTCATAATGCATAATAATTCATGAGAGAAGTGTTTTAATTTAGGAATGTTTTATTCTTGTTTTTCATTCTTAATTTTAGTCTTCATTTGTAGATGACACAACTTCAATTAATTACTGCACTGAATTAATTTTAAATAAAGCGTTTTCCGACAAGAATTAGTTTTTAAATAGATATAGATACTTAATTCTTAATAGATTTAGATGTTTAGTTCTTAATAGATTGATTTCTTAATAGATATAAATACTTTAAATAAATACAGAGTATCATAATTTAATGTAACCTCTAATATCTAAAAGTAGAAATTAATAGACATTATTTTAGTTACCATGAAACTAAGTATTTCTATATTTTATTTTTAAATAATTTTAATACAATTCCCACTGTACAAAAAAGTATGGTCAAAACTAACAAAATATGGTAAAATTTACAATGTTTCTTAGCTTATGGAAACACCAAAAAGCTCAGTAATTTTCACCAAAGTGCTTTTATAAGGATTTTGGTTAAATTAACAATAAAATATTATTTTATAATGTCTGATGAAATTTTGCAAATGGGGAAAAATCTTATCCTGATACCTCAGAGAACGGCATAGAAACAATTTATTCGGTTAAGCTTACTTCTCAGTTTAGTATTTTTTACTATATGTGTGATAATAGGAGCTATAAATTTGACAACCAGATTTCCGGTAAATCATTATCATATGAAGAGAATAACTTCAAAATAAATGCTTCAATTACGGTGTATTATGTATGTATGTACGGTTTATTAATCAGAATTATGCTTTGGTTTGCTTTTTTTTTAATCAGAAATGTAATTACAGTACAGTTCGTTAATTTTTTCAGAAATACTTTCCCCGTGCACTAGCAATAATACTGATCTAATAATTTTAAATGAGACTTTTCGAATTTAATTCAGCCACAAAGGTAAAATTAAATTTTCTAAGACTGAAATTCAATTTTATTATTCGATGAAAAGGAAAGCAATTTGATTGCATTTAACTTTCCGCATTTTTCAAGCAATTCTAAGAAATATTTTAAACAATTTAAGGTTTAAATTTATGGCAGTGGAAAAATAAAAAAAAAACTTTAATTACGAAAGGGTCATAAATATTTTTATTTTAATTATATTCATTTTGATTTGTACTCATATAAACATATGGAAAGATGTTTAACACATGGATTAACACATGTATAACACATGTATACACATGTGTATAACACGTGTATAAACATGTATACACATGTATACATGTATTAACTTCATAAGATGTGATGCAGGAAAGGTAAAAAATAGAGCTATAGCTATAATGAAGAAAAGTGCATAAATGATTTTTATACGTATCAAATGTTAGTACAAATAACATATAAAGCTTACTTATTTTAATCTGTAAAGCAACAAATCTAATGCAAAGTAATTAAATCAAAAAGTACATTATCAGGATCATTTACTTAATAACAGCTCTGTTAAATAAAAAATGGGGATATTCCAGCTTTTTGTACCGCATGTGATGCATGTAATTTATTAGTATATTTGTAAAAAAAGCCTTTTGTAAATATGTATTTATGCTTTAAATAGCTTTTTACCAAATGTCAACAGATAATAATAATTTCATTTATATTCATAAATAACCTACATTAAAATTTCTAAGTTCGCTTTGGAATCGTCCTACAATAGACATTCACCATTTTTCCTTCATCTGATAAATGAAAGACTTTATATAATGACAATTATAATTTTTATATTAAAGCAATCATAATACTTGAATATTCAAATAATTATAATGATAGAAATAATCAAATTATTTTATATTCCAGGGTTCCCTCTCAGTTTCGGGAAACAATTTCTCTGACTTTCCCAGGTATACTAATCCAAATCATATTTTTTCTATATCATGCAATATCTCCTCAGACAAATTTAGTTTTTTATTTGTTGTGTCAAGAGTTAGTTTTGTGAACAAATAAATATCATTGAATAAGGATATAAGCCAGGAAGTTTCGCTATAATGTGAAATTTTTGCAACAAATAATTGTAATAGATTTATTTAACTCGAACCTCAATATCTGATTAGTGTTACTGACGTTTCTAAGACTGGTTATTTTCCAAGTATGATGTAGGAGTTTTCCAGTTGTTTTTTTTTTTAATTTCAATTTTCCTTGATTATTACCAGCTTTCAATAGGCAAAATAAAATCCTTTGACAATTCTAGCTTTTCCTGTACTGTCTGACCAGTGGGAAATCAAATATTCAATAATTGATCAGAGACAGATGATAAAGACTTTTGTGGTCGTAGAAAACATTTACCTTTAAAAAGAAGTGAAAAATATTTTCTTAAAAATAATATCTTAAATTTATTGCCCTTTGATGTATTGGAAAATCACTATCAAAGTAGATAATGCTCTGCATAAAATATCGTTATCGAATGTGGCAATCTCTGTATCGAACGCAAAAAAAAAAACTATCTTTTCAATGCCAGATTGAAATATCAGGAAAAAATATCAGAAAATTTCTTCAATTCTCGGGAAAATTCATCAATAAAATTTACTGAACAATATGAATTTTAAAAAAAGCTAATAGCAATGTTATAAAATCCCAAAATATTAAACTTCTCATTTCTTTATTCTTATTTACAAAAGTTACTTTATATAGCAATACATATCGTTAACAATTCGGAATGAAGAACATGATCATATTAAATAAAATACGTTTAAAGTAATGCATTATGCATACAGCTACTTCACTAGTGGCAAAATACTTGCCTTTCATTTTTTTGACTAAAGGCTCGAAAAGTTTTCCGAATATATAATATCAAGAAACAGATGAATTTGCATCTTAATCCTTGATTAAATTAGGACATCTAATTAAATGTTCCTCAGTTCATTAAATATATATTAAAATTTTATCTATGTTGTTCTTTCCTAATTGTCAAAATCTATCTGCCTAGTGAAGTAAATTGCAAGAACCATATTGATGCTGTGTTAATTTTAGTTAAACTTGTCGTAACTGTAAAATATTAAAACAAAGTGTTACAACTCCGGTCCTCCACGTTTGGTATTGGGTGTGGGAGCAATAGATAACAAAATATTACAGTTAAGAAATTGTAAGAAGAAAATAACAAGAAGACATACATTGTAAAAAATTTAAGATTAAAAAAAAATTCTGTGAATTTCTCACACAAACTTTTTTTCTCTAAATTTACTATTAAACTACATCGTAATCTCTCAAAAGAGAAATTTTTTTCGGTTCATAAATAAAATTTGTAGTCATTCATACAAAATTGTACCTGTTACATATAGATTTTTTTCAGTTCTGAAAATTACAAATTTTGGTTTCAAAGAAGCAACAAATAATTTGATACATTGAAACAGACGCGACCGGCTTGTATGATAGTTTAAGAGAAGGCCTTATACCCGAACGGTCCCGGCTATGAATTCCACTTCGGAATGTCTGTACTTAACGATAGAATAAAAATAAAAATTGCATGATAATTTTTTCAAGCATGATGGCTTTCGATATCTTAAAAATCGCGACAAATGGAATCATTAAAAAACTAATCAAAATTTAACCAGAAGCTAATCAGAGGGTATACAGTATGATATATATATATATATATCATACGAAATTTTTCTGCTGTTCCCTGACCTGCGGAAAATATCTAGTGCATGCAGATATTTTTCTGCAGTGTTTTGTAACAGGAAATTTCTTTCAACGTGTTTTTTCCGTAGCATGTGGCTATTCTGTCTGCCAGAAATTTTCCAAAATATGAACTTTTTTAAAGTGTAATACGCAAATTTATAGATAGTTTAAAGAATCAGGCATTACGAAATTTATCAAGATCAATAGATAAAACTAAACTGTTCATGTTTTCAGAATGAATGATTTAAACAATGCAAATGTAAACAAGTTCGTTTTGACAAAAGGAGAAAGAGGAAAAGGATGATCCATGTTGCATGGATAAAAACACTTGTAAACTGTCGAACCATTATAATAGAAACTTCATTATAATAGAACTTGGAAAACTCCATAAAAGAAAGCCTTGGTTAGTGATGATAAACAATTTTTCCTTTTAAATTCATGGATGGAAAAAACATTTCTGAACTTGTAAATCATTTGAATGATGTGTTAAGAAACTTGAGTGTGTAAACCATAGGATTTTAATGCTCTAAATATATATTTTTTAACGTCATTAAGAGGTTTTCAATATTTTCAATGCAATAAAAGTTAAAAACAATAAAAAATTTTTAGCAGTTTACTTTTGGTTCAGAGTTTGTGCTACAACTAATAAATTAAAGATAAATTTAATCACTTTTTCTTTCTTTTCATACTATTTTTAACTATTAGTACCTGCTTTCCCTGAACCACGGACCATATTTTTATGTAATTCAATAAATATGTGATTTTAATTTTTATTATTTGAGAATTATTTTTTATTAATTTTTTAAAATTTTATATAAAGAATTAAGCCATAACATAAGTCATAATTTTAAGCATTGCTTTGCCTGAACCACAGGCATTATTTTATATAATTCCGAAATGCGAAAGTTCATTTTTTATTTTTCAAGAATTATTATTTTTTATACGCTTTTTTTTAAATTTCATAAAAATAATTAAGTTATAAAATTAGCGGTAAGTCTAAATACTTATTTCCTTAAACCAGAGGCATTATTTTATATAATTCAGAACTGTGTGGTTTTAATTTTTATTGTTCATAAATTAATATTACTTTTTATTCGTTTTATATTTTTACTTCATGTAAAATAAACGAGCCATAAAATATGCCACTTTCATTCTGTTCTAAAACAAATAAAATTTATGAAATCAAAATCCTGCATAGATTTTTTTTTATGTTTAAGCCAAAAGCGCATATTATACTTTTACTTTATCGTTTAACTTGATAAAAATTCGATGGAAGAAATTAATTCACTCGCAATTTTACCCTTTAAGACCAAGGAAGCTATTAATTTCTTCTTTCATGGAGATAATATCTAAAGGGAATCCTCATAAAGTCGAATTTATTGACCCCTCATAAAAAACCTTTCTTATTTTTAAGCCTAAAATGAGCGAAAGAAAATTCTAAAGAAAAAATCTAATAATTCTTCTGGCCAAGTTTTTTGTCTCGGAAACCTCTAAAAAGCGAGAATGAAATTTAGTGTTCCTAAGGATTAGTTGTTGCCATTCTGGAAGACCATAAAACTGTTACTGCCAACGCAGTCATACTTTCTTGATCAGTAGAAAGCGACCATCAAGTTTATGTGCTGAATTAAAGAGAACTAGAGTGGCAACGATCAATTGCTTCTTGGGAACTGAATGGAAGACACCCTGACCCTACTGCGTTAGAGACTGTGTTATCGGATAAAGTTTTACAAAAGAACAACTTGTTTCGTTGCACTACTCGCTGGAAAGTTCTTTTTTCAACAAAAAAGATTACAAAGTCCTGAAAAAATAAAGATCAAAGTTACAAGTCTTATTTTTTATCTCATTTAATGGTAACATCCTGCTTCGATATTAGGTTTCTTTTTACCTTTTTAGCCTTTATTTTTAAGTATTTTCGTCGACGAATTATTTGAGAATTAGAAACATTTGTAAAAGGCATTATTTAGGGTGCTGAATCAACTGCTTGAAAAAAATATTTTTATTTCTAAAAATCAACGTAATCAACGGTTGGTTTTTTTGTGATCTTAATAACTTTTGAACTATTTTAATTCGAAAGTAAGCGAACGCTTAGCAATATGCTGAAATTTTAAAAATTAAGTATCTAAGTCTTTTGTAGAATTTTATTTGATTTGATTCCTTCGACGAAAAGCAGGTAGATTTTTCAAAACTTTCTTTGCACTTGAGACTAACTTTTGAAGAATGAATTTAGGTCACGCAGAAGTAAATAACACAAGTTTTAGTATAAGGGAAAAAGATAATTTATAGCTAAAACAGGGTGAAACATCATATTATTCATCAACCTCTATCACATCCACGTGCTCATGCCGAATAGATAGGAGATCCATTCTGCTGAGGGGGGATTGTATCACCTATGTACACTTGCGTGCAATTTTCCAGAAGATTGAATGTTACTCAAGCAATGTTCTACTATCAATCACTGTATCCTCTTGCATGTCGTTAAAAGTTATTCATAATCAAACCCGATTTGGTTGCTACATTTGCAACTGTAAACGATTTTTGCAAGCAGTCTTCACTCCGCAAGCCTATCAGCAGTAGACGGTATAGGTCTTAAACGTTTTGCTTCTGCACACCGGGCACCGTCAGAACCTCAAAATCTTTAATAGAGACGACCACTTTTTATAGCAAGTTCGAACTTTCCTGGTATTCCAGTTTGATCTACAATTGTTCTGGTTCATATATGCTACTGTAATCACAAAATATAAATGGGGTACAAATTATTTAAAATTTATATACTTTAAAAATACTCATCCGACAGAAACAAAAAAAATAGACATATTTGATATCGTGTAAAAAACCTATCTAAAGTTTGCTTATTTGACTGATTCCTTCCACCACAGGTATTTTTAATCGTAAAATCCATTTTTACCTAACATGCTGCTGAACAAAAAATATGATATACCATAATTTTTACAGATATAATTACCTTAAAATCACTGAATCACTTTAATTAAATAAAAATAACTGCAATATGCGAATGATGCCCCCGAAGAGCTGGTAATTTATCTGGAATTTTCTTCAGTACACTTGAACTATTTCAATCTCATGTCCATAATATCATTCCAGTAAACTGGTTAGAAGATTTTAGTAAAACAGACTATAATGACGCTGATTTCAACCTCCACCTTTAAACTCGGCCTCACCTTGATCTCAGAAGAGAACTAAAGTACGTGTACCTAAATTAGTCGCATTGAATTAAACTTCATTTAACTTCAATACAAAAAAAAAAAATTAAAATTACCCGTTTTTTAATTTTTTAGCCCATTTGAAAGTCGCGGACAAAGTTGTCAATTTTATCAATAGATATTTTGTAACATTGTCGACTTGATCTAAAGTAACCCCAATAACGAAAGTCATGTGCTACATTCTGCATTAATTAAGCAAACGGGAAAAAATATCAGGTAACATTAGCAATGACATATTTAACGATATAGTTTTCTTACTTTCTTTTGTTTTTAATTTTCTAGAACAAGTTATATGGTTAAAATTTTGTATTGTAAAATTCATACATATTTACAGTATCTATTATGCAACCACTAAACATCATATAAACTCTTGAAATTATGAAATCCCTTTGAAGTAAAGTCTCTTTTGCCTTTTAAAATTACCTCTTTAATATTTTGATTGATTACAGGGAAAAAAATAACTGGTTAGGGAAAAAAATAAAGGAAAAAAAACGAGGAAAAAACAAGCTTTCTAAACTCTCACATCTAGGAAAAAATTACTGTTTGAATTACTTCAACTGGAAGAAAAGTCATAATTTTAAATTACATAGAAATGTCTAACTATAAAAATTGTACAGACGTGCTTAAATATTTTTAAATATAATCGCTTAAATATTTCATAACTTAATTTATTTTTATTAAAATTTGACAATTTTACAAATTTTATTTTACCTAGATAACGCATTTCATTTTAACAAAAGTAAAGTCTTTCTTCATAAGATTATTTTATATTATCTTAGCATTTTGCATAGATATGGCGGTGATTATGTATTATTTTGTCGAGAATTTCCCCCAACATCTTGTTAAATTCATTTTACTGACTTACAACTTCAATTTCAGACTGTTAATTTCTTATAATAAATTGACAGAATACAAACATAACGCATGTAAAATTGAAATTTTAGTGCTCAAATTCAGTTTGAATTCCTGACGCCAAGTGACATTCAAAATAGCAACGTACATATATTCCCGTGTTGCCATACTTGGTTATCAAATATTTGCACTATAGCAATGCATTCGCGACCGTTTCCTATTTGACGAAAATTATAGATACAATAATTCGTTGATACTGAAATGGATTATTGCGGATGAATAAAGTTAATATAAAAGTTAGTTGTAATTCATAATAACTTATTTAAAACATAACTGCTATAATGAAAATGACATATTATTTTCCCAAAAACTGTATTTCGTGTAATAATAGAGACTTTAAAGAAGAGCCTTTTATCACCTAGTCTGGTTTTACTAAGCTTATAAATAATTTATTTCTATATCTTGTAACAGATTAAATCAGCACCTTCTAAAACCGAGAAAGCCTTCGCATGGTTTATCATGAACGAGAAATCCGATCCTTTAGAAGAGCGAACGTGGTGATATCCTTGCGTTAAATCTCCATCTAATAGAATGTAATATAATGACTTATTCTAGATAAAATTAGTAACTAAAAGCTTTATTTCTGATGCAACAATAACAGTACATTATAGAATAAATCAAGTACGAATATTCAAGTAGATAATAATATTCAAGTAACTAATTTTTAATTATGATAAATATTCAAGTGATTAATTTTTAATTATAAAAAATGTTCAAGTAATTAATTTTTAATTATAATAAATATTCAAGTGATTAGTTTTGAATTATAATAAATGTCCAAGTAATTAATTTTTAATTATAATAAATATTCAAGCAATTAATTTTTGTGCACTGACGGATTCAACTGGATGGATTTAACTGCATTATGTTGAATAATTTCAATTAAATTGTAAAAGTAAAGAACATTTTCTTCAAAGTCAGAGTTGAATTTTTTAAGCTACATCTCTATCTAATCTAACGAAATCCGTCAATTTATTCTATATAATATCAATAGCTGAAAACTGTATTTCAAACTAAGCAGAAACTGTATAGTATATACAGCTTGACAGCTAAGGAACTAAGCAGTAGTAACAGTTACATTTTTCGGAATAATTAATAATAGACATTGATTGAAGAAATGAAACTCAGTATAAATTAAATGGAATTAACGTGGATCTACTATTATAATTCAAAATGGTAAAAATAATTTCACATCGAAAAATTAGAAAATTAAATCTAAAAAATATGCCCTTTGGATGATTTCCAACTTCTTGCCAGAATGAAACAGGTATGGGTTTCTCAGAAAGATGTATGATTATCTCGGATACTGATTCATGTTTTGCATCTGTTATTTATTTTGTCTTCTTAACTAAAGGGGTGTTCTTGGTCATCTTCTTCCACCCCTCCTTCAAGGCAGTTTACAGCTCATACACAGTTCGGGGAGAGTGTTCTTAATGAAACACGCCTGACAAGGGTTTCCCAGGAAGGCTTTATAGGATTCAGCTACGGGAAGTATTCAGGCTCTGGCATACGGACAATACCTTCACTTTCTAGTTTGATCGATACCTCAGCGCTATTATATGGCCGTGCATTGCCATTTATAGACAGAAATTCTGGACCTATCGGAACCCTAAAAAGACGAATATGATTCGGAATAATCTCCCTGTAATACTGCTGTGATATAGCGCTACCTCGCTCGAAGATGTGAAGTGGTGATCAGACATTGTGCCTTATGCCTGCCCTCACCAGCACGCCTGGGCCACTTCTATTAAGTTCATGAACATACTGTTGTGCATAAAGTGTTCCTCTCTCTCTCGGCATTAACTGCTAGCCAGAATAACTTGTCCCTGTGAAGCGGGATTCGTGGTAGAACATCACTCTGAACCACTGTTGGTGATCCTAACCAGTACGTTCCTTGCATCAGCATAATCTTTTTCGACGATGGCGTGGTTGAAGCCATTATGCATTAAGCAGACTTCCATGCATACAAACCAAATTGATTTAATATTCTTGAGTTTGCTCTGGCCGAAACCCCTGTGTGCCCGTAGTGGTTGCAAAGTCTTCAGCTATCTTACTAGGAGTGACTTTTCTGCCCTTTTTTGTCACTAGGGATACATGTCGATCTTTTTGAAGAATGGTGTTCCTACCAAACCCTTTGGCATGTTTTCGCATAGCATTTCCGATATCAACGGCCTTTTTCTATCACAAGATGAGACTTTTAGATAGTTCAACTACTGTGACCTCACTGGTGAAACTTTAACCTGCTTCCAGTCATCTAATTGCTCGTCGACGATCATAAGCACTCAAATAATGTCTTGCTGATATTTTGCATTTAATTATTGCAACACCATCTTAGATTTCACAGAAATAAGTTCAACGAGCAACAGCGCTATATTGGTCGAACTCTTAACAGTATGAGTTTTCGAATGAATGAACACTACCCTTTATACACAAAACGGGTCCTATTCTACCACTGCGTTTAATTTTACGGTTATAATCGGGCTGTCAAGAACGCTAATTTGAATAAATCAGTTGCTCCTTAGCGAATAAATATCGATGTTTATCAATAATTAATTTGTCGTATTATGTAATGGATTTAACTGTACAACGTTGAATTAATTTAAGGGATTTGTAAGAAAACAGAAGGTTTTCTTTACAACACATAATCGAATTGAATTCTTTATTCTAAATCTTCATCTAACAGCATATGCACCGATTCATTCTAAGAAAATCATTAAGTGAAAACTTCATTTCAGATCCCAGAATGACTTTCTTTAGAAAAGAGACAAACATTTTTCAGCTTTCTCAGACTCATCTTAAAAAAGATAAGTGTGAAGAATAATGTTAATGGCGACTCATTTCAAGCAGGTCATTTTGCTTTATCACCTTCTAGGAAATGCGAACCAAAACTCGATTTCTCAACTTGAAAGTTTTCCAAACAACTTTCGAATGGATGTGTGGTTCGTGAGACAGAAGAGAAAGCATCGGTCACCGCAAAGGAGATTTTGGAACAAAGTTTTCCATCCCCGATAATTATATGTTCCATTTGGAACTGGCAAACAGAAAAGCGGTAACAGTTTATCCCCATCTTGCCTGTACGCTGCATGCTCTAAAAGGATTTTTGTGTTAATCATTTACGAGTGCGATTATTAGGAATGTGATTTGAAAGCAGCGTAATTAGGGAAATTCAATGAAAATTCCCTTTGACAAGGGAAGAATCATTGGAGTTCCGAGGGAAAAGATTCGAAGTAAAATGAATTGAGAAATAATGAGTTTAGACCTTCATTCATGTGGACTCTTTGTTGTCAGAAAAATATCTTTCATTAGATTTGTAATCTGGTGATTAATTACTAATTACTTTAATTTAATCGAAAAAATTGCGCATTAAATAGCTAAATACTATAGCGTTTGGTAAAATTATAAATGTATTTATGTATTTTAAAACTTAGAATGTCGTAAGCGATGAATCATATTTTTATGATACTCAGGTTTTCTGTGTAAAATCTTCAACAAATTCTGTATTTAAGCAGAACGTATTAAAGCATAAATGAACCATCATACTATTGTAAATTTAATACTAATCAAGTTAACAGAGCGAAAAAAGAAACAATACAATCAAAAGTGCAATCTTTGTATTTTTTAAATTTATTTACCAAACTCAGATAACAGAACAGAACTACAAATTACGTAATAAATGTATAATCGTTGTACTTTTGATTTTATTTTTCATTCTAAGCCACGTCTCTGTTCATGGAGTACAGAAACAATCGTCTCACTTATCTGACTGTATTACTATCATTAATACAGAGACACGGAAAAGAAGAGAAAAAAGATTAAGTATTGAACATTAATTATTTCCTTCTGTGTTTCAACACTGATAATAGTGCTTCTAATAGTATCGAAACGGCTGTTTGTCTTTTCTAACTGCATCCCCATCATCAGTCTTGAAACTCAGAATGAAAGTAAACACAGAAATTTAATAATTACCGAGCAATAATTTCGTAATATTTTTTTTCAATTCCTTGTTTCTTCTCGAAATAATGAAGCGATTTTATTTAATGCCTTTTGTTTTGCTTTATTGTAATGCCGCACAAAAATACCCTCCGTTCTCTGAATTCATGAATCTGCTTGATTGACAATGTTAAAGTCAAGATGAAGTATCATAGTTTTAAAATACCTATTATGGTTTATGATTAAAAGAAGGAAAGGAGAGAGGAGAAAATTTTGAAAATTAAAATATTACGTAAATATAAGGTGAAAAAAATTCTGGTAACATTATCGCACAGTGTGGTAACGAAATTCCTCAAAACAAAAACATAATTCGGGTTAAAAAAAAATAAGCGATATTTAAATTAGTAATTTGGTAATTTTTTCTTTCATATGGTAAAGGTTTACAAGAAATTCTGATTTTAAAAATTAAAGATCTTGTTAACTCACTTTTAGTTAAAATAAATTTAAAAAAACTGAAAAGTAAATTTAATTGAAAACTTTCTTATGCCATGCTCTAAAGTATCATGATAAAATTACTAGATTTTACCACATTTACCTAATTGAATCACAAATTAAAACCATATTTTATTGTCAATTCTACCAAAATCATTATTAACGTGGTTTGGTAAAAACTACCGAGCGTCTTGGTGTTTCCATAGAGCCAGAAACAAGGTAAATCTTACCATTTTGGTAGTTTAGGCCATACTTTTTTCTCAGAGTATTTAGAATTTATAAAAAAAAATCTTTTAACTTCAGGCTAGGTATGAAAACAATTAAAACTATGACAAAGAAGTAAACACTGTGTTTCGACTCAAAGGAAGATGCTTCTTAATACCAAATCGATCATGTATTTGTTTTAGATTATATTATTTCTCTTGACGCTGTCGTAACCTAATTTAACTGTTTAGACTGGTTTGAATGCATCCTCTAAGTCTTACAGACAGCCAATTAAAATTCATTAAAATAATGAGAAGTCATTTAAAGAATTGCACTAACAGTGCTGAACATTGTGTTCGAATTGAAAACTGAGGTAATGATGATTGCTTTTACAGATATATAGGTAGCTTGTTTCAAGTAGTAAGACATCGGTTTGACTAAGATATTTGCTATAGAAATTGTGCCAATCATTACTTCTCATCAGATTTATACTACAATTTCTGCAAACAATTCGATGTTTTCTAAAATGAAAAAAAATATTATTTACCAAAGGGAGTGGAACAATAAAGTAAATTATGAACAAGTTCGTGATAATTCTTTCTTGGATTTATTTTATTAACAAAATATAATTTAATTAGAGAATTCGAACGCAGTTTCTGAGAAAACAAACATAACTCTTATAAATCTAGGTTTAAAAAATCAAATGAATAATTCTCTTGAGTAATAATTTTATCTAGTACAAGTCCTGGTTTATTTTACATTCTACAACGATTCTACAACCTCTAATAAGAATTGAAAAAATAAATTCTGGATAATTTATAAACATTTTAAAAAATTCTTTTATTTGAAATGTAAATTGAAAAAAAAAATAAGTGAATGGAAGTAAAACATTTAAAGGAATTTCTTTTTAAAAAAACTTTAAAACTGAAAATAAAGCTATTTTAAATTTTTAATATTCTTTGTTTCAATGACAATAGATTTTAATGCTGTCAGAAAAACTATAGTTTTAGGTTATGTACTTAGTGAATTTTGAATTTAAAAAATTTCGCACCGTTATACTTAGAAAAATGATGCTATAAACTATGTAAATATCATTAAAAATTACTGAGTTTCACAGCTATGGAAAGGTTGATTTTACCCGAAGCTTAAAAAAATGTCTCCTTGACAAACATTATATATATATATATATATATCGTTTGCTTGTGTATCAGGAAAAAACAGTGTACAAAGGGTATAATTTAGCTCGTGCAGAGTTTAGTATAAACAAANATATATATATATATATATACCTAGAATTTAACCTATTAAATATAATATACATCATTATATTATGGGTATAAAAATATTAAATAAAGATGGCATACTACAGAAGTTTTTACAATGGTAAGTATTTTGCCTGCAGTAATTATAAAGAAGATCTAACAATCGACTTAAATTCTAACAAGTGTGATCTAACAAGTGACTTAAATTTAAAAAAAAAAAGAAGACTTTTTACATTCGATAAAAGGATACTTTAAACTTCTAATGACTAATAAAAATGCAGAGTATTACAGGCATAACACAATTAGTTTTCACTCGTGGCTTAATAAAATTTCTTATTTCAATTAAAAACTTTTGTTTATTTATAAAAACTTAGTTTATTAATAATCATTAACGCAGACATTAAATATTAAATACAAAATAAATCATTGATATTATGCAAAAAATGCTAAATAAGATGATATATACAGATTTTAATGATCAAAAATTTAAATTTTGTCTGCAATAAAAATGAAAAAGATCAAGCTATGGATTCAGTAAGATTTGAATTTTAAAAAAAAACTCATGTTTTCCATACTTGGTAAAGGCTGCTTTAAATAAATGAAAATACTAAGTTTTGAAACTATGACAGGGTTTAGACTTACTTGTAGATTAATAAAAATTCTTTTTTATAAAAATACATTTGCTTATTAATGAAATTTTTTTATGAATAAATATTTACCCCAGTCCTCTTCAAATCATTATTATCCTCTTTAATCATTATTATTATTTAGAAATATTAAATAAAGATGTTTATAAGTGTTTTAACAATAATAAATTCAAATTTCATCTGCAATAAATATAGAAAAGATGGTTTGGATTTACAAAAAAATTTAATTAAAAAACTCATGTTTTCATATTCGGTAAAACACTACTTTAAATTATTTATAGACTAATGAAAATACTGAGTTTTACAAGAATGACAGGGTTAGTTCTACCCTTAGCTTAATAAAATTTCTCACTGATAGAACTGATTTTAATAATAAATCTCAACCCCAAATGTTAAATATTAAAAACCAAATATTTTCAGTACATTAAATACTTTTCAGTATTTACTCATAAAGAAGAAGAAAAAAAATAGCGGTCCCCATATCAAAATGAACTCCTAACTTAGTGAAAACCAATTACTTTCTACGAATCAAACTTTTCAACGCAACTAAAAGACAGTACGAATTTTGATAAATTTCTTTTTTTTAAGTCTTTCCTAACACTGCTCCCGCTCGGTATAATTAAAATGTGCCTTGCAGAGAGCTGAAAATGGATTTAATGAATTTCATAATCTAACTTAGTGCAGCCCTTTTCACTTGGCACACCAAAAAGAAAAACTCAAAGATATCCTAAAAATGAATAAAAGGCCAGGAGAATAACTGTGATAGTTCTAGAGAAAGAAACGGGATAAGTACTGTTTAATGAGTTAGACGTTTAAAGATAAAGCACACAGTTTTTTTAATGCTTTCTCTAGTTTTCATTTCCTTTTTTATGAATGGCAACAACACTATCGTTTCTTTACTTTGACAATTAAATTAATTCAGTGGAAAAGTGAATCAACTGGAATTTAAACGTTTATGATGTAAGTTTATTATTTATTCAATTTATACTATCAATATATTGAAAAATCATATGCATGATTTATTTAAATGATTGTTTTAGTTCAATATTATTCGTAGATTTTCCTCCATCTAATCTAGACATAACAAACACTTTATAAATATATCACTTAAAAAGAAAGGCAAATTTTAGGATATCCTTAAACAAAGTGAAGACCACACTGAAAAAATGTATGTGCAAAACTACCAGAGTATGCAAAAATTTACCGTTTTTCTGGCTCAATGGGAAAACGGTAGTTTTTACTGATTCTATGGGAACACAGTAGAAAGCTTGGTAGCTTTTACTGAAGTGCTTTGGTAATGACTTTGGTAAAAGTAGCAATAAATTATTATTTTATTATATTTTATCATGTAACCTTAGAGCATGGAATAAAAATCATTTATTCCGTTAAGTTTAATTTTCAGTTTTGTATTGTTTTCTAAATGTTCGATTACAAGAACTATAATTCTGAAAACCGAAATTTCTAGTAAGCCGATGAAATATAAAAGGAAAAATTACCAATGATTTAAATACCATATATTTTGGGTTATTTACCACAAATATGTTTTTTTAACAAAAATGTTTTTACCATACAGTACGTTTGTTTTACCAGATGTTTTTTTCTTCGAGTCAGAAAAATAAATTTTTTTAGAATTTTTTAGAATTTTTTTAGAATTTATTTTTAATATCTCTGTTTAATGTTTTACATCTAAATTTTAAGAGATTAGCAGTATATATTTCCTTTTCATTGAATGTCCATAACACTGACAATTTTTGCGCTCTAAAAATTATACTTGTTTTTTCGTCATGTAAATTCATTTTATTTCATTTTATATTTTATTTTATAACCGTAATTAAACGACAGACCCAATTTTGAGGTTTGCGACTACTAGTGTTCAACTTCGTAACCACGTAATTTTGAACCCAATGCAGAAGACAAAGGAACTCCTAGACAATAAACCAATTTGTTCTCAAATTATAATGGAACAACTAAATAAAAGCTCTCAATGTCCCTAGACACGATATACACTATAAAAAATTTACATTAAGGCAAAATATAAGGCTGTAGTAGGGATATATCCGGATTATAATACACAGCTCCATCTGTAGGAATATATATCAAAACATATTCGAATAGCGATTGCAGTATTCTTATCATGTAGTACTACATTAACTATTCTCACTAAGAAGCATAAAAGAGTGTCTATTAAGAGTCTACAAACTATCGTTGGGCTGTATCATATGTATAACTTAGGCAAAATACATATTTCTATTAAGTATCTAGTTGCCTTGGGCTAGGTAGAATCGCTAAGAAGATATATTAATTTTTATACGCTTTTTCTTAGAAATAGAAATAATCCTAGAAACTTATATATTTGTTTCGATTTATCAAGTAAAGATTCAAGATATGAATACTTCTATTTATTTTTTGTTAAAAAATGAAACTACTCAGGAACAAATAAAATGAAATACACTTAAAAATATCTTTAGTTGAATAAAATATTTAAAAAATTTCTGTGATTCTTTGCATATCAGTTGCATTAACTAAGCACAATTATGAAACTATAAAACAGTATTACTAGTGTGTTAATTTTGATCCCAACATATAACCTAAAAATGTTTTTCCATCAAAAATTACAAAAAATCTTTAAATAAGATTAATCAAAACTGTCATTCTAGCCTTGCATAACCTTTCATTCATGTTTCTGCAATGACAAAAGTATCTCTAAATCATTGCAAAAATGTTACATTTATATTCAAAATAATTTTAAATGAAAGTACGTGAACTCATTGTGATGCCAACTAATAATTAAAGGTCAATTTAACATTTAATAGATTATACTAAATAAAATTTTATGAAAAATTTAATTTTAGAGTTTTTTTTCACAGCTTATAAAATTTTACTTTTAAGTGCAAAGGGATGGGTTTCATCATCCCCTTGCTTTTCTTTTTTTAGAAAAAAAGATTTAGTCACAGTAACTGTAGCCAGAAAATAAACCAACCTTTCGATGCAAAATACAATAGCAAAGCATTTCATATCTATATTACATTATGCGTTTTCAATTATTGTGACATTTTTATAGCTATTCAAAAATTTACAAGAAAATAAAAAAAAGTGGACACAGCATAAACGTTTCAAACATTGCAGAACTTTTTACGTTAATACCATGAAAATATTTTCAGAGCTAATAATTTGCGTTTTTGAAAAGAAAACAATATTTTTAAAACATGCATTTGTGCTCAATAAATTAAGTACTAATGAAAATACCACTCATTAATTTCAAATTACCAATACTTTTCCTTTAACTTTTTTGCAGAAACATGTAAACTATGGTTTTTGAATACAATATTAACCTAAATGTTTCTAGCAAAACATTTAGGTAATCGGTAGTGCAAAATAACTTAATATTTCCAACAAAATATTAATTGTCTAGATTATTATCAAAAATTGAAGTAAGTAAAATTATTTTGAACCAATTTATGAAGGAAAATATTTAAATATAAACAGTTTTTTCCATTCTTTACTTTCCAAAGAAATAATTTTTCTGATGGATTTTGGGCAAGAAAACTTCTTTCTTTAAAAAAAAAGCACGTGTATAAACAATAATAGCCCTAAATGAATGCAAAGAATTCAGCTTTCGGTGGAGAAAATTTCATTTCACTTCTGTTATTTTTTTTTCCTTTTTCAAGTTTGATTTCCTAGTTTTAAAATCGGAGCGGGAATCGAAATTCTTACCGAAAAGTAGGGAATATTGTCTTGAGTATTTTAGTATACAGAAAGCATCGATTTTTGCTAGAAGCAAATTGATTGTACGATATGGGGCTGGAACAAAGAAATATAACTTTTTTTTTGTTCCTTTGATAGCAAAGAATGGATTGTGTTCGGTCCACTTCAATTACTTTGAGTTTTCCGGACTGTATTTCATTAATGATCTGGTTTCGTTTTTCATATTGTAGAAAGTCAGACAGGGATTTTTTGAACGAAAAATTATTCTAGTTCGTATAATAACTCTTAAGAAAATAAACAATTTTACGTTTAAAATCAGAATACTATAATTTTTCTTTACTTTTATAATAGATACTGTTCGTTTATTTAGAATAATAGGATAGAATCAGTGTTTTTGATTCTGAGAGTAGAGTACATTTGTTTCGTAATTTTATTCAATTCACTGAAATTAAATTGCTGCTATCATTCCATGTAAAATAATAGCTACGATAATAGAAATTTGGATATAATGCATTCTATTAAATTTCAAACTTCGCTTACCATTTAATGAAAAGGAGAGTAACTTTACTTTACACAGTTTAAAAGTTAAATTAGGAATACAACAAAATATCGTAATGATTGTTTTAAAATATTTTTAAATGCTGCAATTCTTTTTATTTTTTTTATTTAAAATAATAGGATTGAATTTTTATTTTTACAATTAGCTTACAGTTGTTTTATACATTACATTTGTCACATTACGTACATTTGTTACATTACACACATACATTACATAAAAACATTTTGCTTCATTTGTTTAATAAATTTACAGAACGTACCGAAATGAAAATAATGCTATTTTTATACTTAAAATAACAGTTTAGTTAATAGAAAATCTAATTTAAAATAGTCTATCAAATTTTGAACAGGGTTAAGAATTCATACAGAAGTGATAATAGTAATTAAAGTAATTTACAGCGGCACAATGGGCCATTTGAAACCGTTTGAGAAACATCCTTGAGGATGATCCATGCTATCACAGTTTTGATCCTTTGCAGAGGGGATGGCTTCTCTATTTTAGTAGCCTGACAATTTGAGCGTGAACTCGAGCACTTAACGGTAGAACAGTTTAACGAGGTGGTCACCCACCAGCTCAATGTCCACTACGAGTGGGCAATTAGTTATTATAATTAGTAGATTTTTGTAACTCTGTTTCTTAAATTTTGTGCATTATGATATAGGATTTTTGTAATGATGAATTTCTCATTCTTCAAATTGTTTTAGAACACTTTAGTAGAACATTAAGAAGGAGAAAAAAAATTAAATAAAATATTTTTTAAAACTCTTCAAATAAGTAATATATAATATATTTATTTCATTTATTTAACGCATGAAGTTTTTTTTAAATAAATCGAGATGATGTAGGAAAAATGGAAAAATATAATAATATATTAATTATAATAGGGAAAGTAAAATAAAATAATATATAATAATTAAAATATTTTTAAAACTCTTTCATTTCATAGTTTTTGTAATTCTCTTTAAAAATATTTTTTTCCATGTTTTCCTTGTATTTTAATAATATTTTATGGCTTCTATGTACATTGCAACTTAAATGCATTAGATAATAATAATTATTATTTTTCTTTACTTTCTACGTCAAACTCTCTTTTTCTTTAATTCTTCATGTTAAATTTGTCTCTTTATGTAAAATTTTTAATTATGCTAAAAGGAAATTATGGAGGCGGTGATCGCCATATTAATGATATAGTGGTGGTTGAGATATTGTCTCTTGGAAAATAAATAAAATCGTTTAAGTGAAAATTTGAATTATTAAATTAAGAATTAGTATATTCAAAGGAGGCCCAAAAGGGCACCCTCAGTCACCACAAATTTGAAATAGAAAGTGAATGATTTTGTTCCTAACTGACACAAGAGCATCCAAGATCGGCGAATTATCGAAGTATAAAATAGCCAAAATAAAGCCAACCCCCCATAATCAATATTATGTTTCAAAATACTTTGGCGATTGCGAATCGCCAACAAGACTGTGAGAATTATTATAACCATGTAACTTAAACATATTTGTGGTAAAAAGTTAATAATAAAGAGTTAAAAATAGATTTTTGTTTTCAATTAGGCGCGATAGTGAATTAATGAGTCTACACTAGTATTAAAATAAAAAGTTAGCCGTTACATTGATGGACAAGAAAAGAATAAAATATTTTATGTTCGCTTTTATAAATATTAACTCATTGATTTAATTTAAATATAGTTCGATTAAGAATGCTTAAAAAAGAGTAATTTTAAATAATTAAAGATATTTTAAAGGCTGGGAAATATATAATGCCAATTGTGGCATCACAAGTTTTTTTGTTCACTAATAGTTCACTGTTATAACTTCGTATTATAATCTCATTTTAAGTAAAATAGTGTTTAATATTATTTATAGTTATATGGTAGGTCGAGCAAAATATTTTAATTTAACAAAACGTTTGACACTGTAACGAAATATTTAATTTTTAAAGACAACGATAAAAGTAAGTAATAAAAATAATGTTTTTAATGTATAAATTCTCCTCAAAATATATCGAAAATTTATTCGTATATTTTATTTTAAATTTTGCATAATAAACTAGAAAAATAGTTAACAGACTTATCTTGAATTTTTCTCCATTATCTCATTTTATTTAAAAAAAAGAAAAAAAACTTCCTGCATCTAATAACTATTTTTTTTTTCATTTCACCAGCATTTTAATTTAAAATTTTTCACTTTACCAGCATTTTCATTTTCCCAAAGCTCCTTTATTTATTCCAATTTTGTCGTCAAAATCTGTATCGCAGAAAAGCATTGTTATTCATAAATGATTTTCTTATTTCCTATTAATGAAAAGTTTAATTTAAATATTTAAAAATCAGTATATTGAGTAAGAGAAGAAAATGCAAAATGACGAAGGAGGTGAGAAACAATTTCCAAAACAAGTCTTCATTTTCAAAGCAATTGAAACTGCTGTTAAAGAATAACATGCGAATAAATCTTTATAAAATGCAGTGATTGAAAACGTCACCTATTTCAAAACACATATGTATATAGAATATTTCTAGCATTATTGATTTCAAAAATATTTCCCCCTAATCTACTGGTTTAAGCAATATTCAAAACACATGGTAACAAATTTAATTTCTAGAATATTTCTCTAGCTTTAACTTGTTTTCATCATCAGGTTCTTGTTTTCAATCTCGTTAAACAAACGATAAGAAATTAAAAGTCTATTTAAGTTTACGTTATTATTGAAAATTAACAAAGCCTTTTTAAGTGGTTAATTGTTTTATGCTTTTTTCTTTATAAATCCAAGTACAAAGACACCTTTTCAAGCTGACCACTTCTAGGACAATAATTTGTTTTTGTCCATTTAGGCAAGTGTTCAACTTGAAAGCAGGTAATTTAATTTATTTTGCCAGTTTAATAATTGATTATTAAAATAAATTTAAACAGATAGAAAACATACAGAGGTAGTCTGCTTAACGGATTAAACTGAGTAACATCTTTATGATTTACTAACTTTAAATAATTTTTTATGTGTTTTATTCAAGGTGCGAAATTTCAGTTTTCTTTGTCTTAATATTTTTAAAATTAAAATTATTTCTACTCCCGGCGAAAAAATTTTTCAAAATTACCGTACTGTATGGTAATGACATTTCAGGTAAAAAAAGAAAAACATTCTGGTTAATAAAATTAAAATACAATATTTAAACCCTATTCACTTCTTAACTCTTCCGTTCACGTGGTAACGGTTTACAGCAAATTATGGTTTTCAAAATTATAGTTCTTATTATCTCACACTATAAAAAAAAAAAACTTAAGAGTAAATGGTTTTATGCTCTGTTTAAAAATGACATGATAAAAATACCAAATTTTACATTTAATAGCCTATAGCACGCATTATAAAACCTTATTTAATTGCTAATTTTATCAATATCATAACAACAGCGCACCAGTAAAAGTTAACAAATCTTTTTGGTGGTCTCCTACAGCCAGAAATACACTGAATTTCACAATATTATGGTAATTTTGGTCATAATTTTTTCTCAGTGTAAGAAGTATGCAACAGTTTACAGTTTTAAGACCATGGAACTACATCACTGCGCATATTACTGAGGGTCTGATCATCCCCAACTGTGTTTTTGCTGATAGATTTAACTTTTATAGCAATTGTACTTCGTTGTTAGCGTCATTCATTAGTCCAATTTTTTCAAAGATTTATTATGATGAATAAAAAGTCATGACGCAGTGAAAAATTGCGAAAAATAAAGCTGATTGTTGATTGTAACCAATCTAAAAATTGTTAGTCTTTTTTAATTAAATACAAAAGAAATGCATAGAGTCAGAAACGCAGTGAATTTTATGATACTAGTGGGCTGCGCACCCTGCTCACTAACGCTCGCCAACCCCCAAAAATTGCTACGCAATCTTATATGGTTTGCTTCGTAAGCCAAGCTGGCTTCGCTCTTACTTCGCAACTTAGGTACATTGCAAATTCACAAAACGCTAAGAATTCAAAACAATCATTCAAATCCATATAACAACTTTTTTTTAAAAAAAAAAAAATCTTTTTAGTAAATGCTAAGTCATTAAAATAAATTTGAATTCAATAAATTCGTAATATATAAATTCGTGAAAAAAAAAGCGCTTTCGACAAAATACTAAAATAGAGATCCATCGACAAAGACTACTCATTTCTGCCTAACTTAATAGTATGAGATTGCCGTAGCTGATAGGGTGAATTTCGGAAGAGATCACAATTGGTGAGAAAGCACTCTCCAGTTATTTCAGTTTCCATTTTTAAAAGCGCTATATGTTGAGCCACCTCAGTAGATTAGGCATGTGGCATTTTTAGCGGCAATCATTGGTCGATTTTCTAGCGCTGCCATTCGGTGAGTTGTAATGAGGCTTTTTCTGCCGCCGTGTAAGAGAAATATATATATATAGATTGTTGTAGTTTTGAACATAATTCTTTGTTAGTATAAGAAGAATCCAAAAATTCACCATTATACGACCTTAGAACAGAATGCATTGCTATTAATCGAATCGTCTCCAACCATGATTTTGCCAATAGATTGACCCTTAATAAAAGTTTTACTTCGCAATTAGCGTCATTCATTTTTAAGGTCCTGCTTTTTATCCGTGATTTATTTTGATAAATCTAAATCACGATGCAGTGAAAAATTGAAAAAAATTAAGCTGATTGCAAATCCATAAAAAAGCTAGTCTGAAAAAGAAACTAATCTGTACAAAGGTTGTTTGTCTTTTTAATTAAATACTTAAAGAACCTACGCATCTTATTGATTAAGATAGTGTTTGAAATTATTTTAGCTATGTGTGACTTCAGTGTTAAGTTTAAATTGTAATTTGCTATATTAGAAAAAATTGCCAAATCTATTTTATTGGATGTATAAGCACTTGTTTTCGTACGCTATTTACAAACTATTGGCTGATTCGAAATAAAATCAATTCCATTATTTATTTTCCTTACTAATCGAACCTACTTTTCTAGAATTAGGTTATAAAAGGCTAAACAAATTGTGATATTGAATTCAAAAAATTGTAATAAACTGGAAAGTGTATCCTGTTTTTAAGTATCCGGGAAATGATATTGATGACATAGAAGTTAGTTTCATGTAAATTTAGTGATGCAAATTTTTCTTTGCTGAATCTTTCTCTACTAGTCATTTTTTATAAAATAACTAATTAATTACGTTGACGAATCGTGGGATAATTATTTAAATGATAAATAAACTACTTTTACTATCAAGAGCCTAACTACTAACTAATACTATGAATAAAATCACTCTACTTTTATAGAATTAGGTCATAAAAGGCAAAGCAGATTGCGATGTCAAATTCAAAATATAGTAATAAACTAGAAAAGAGCATTTCCTTATTAAACTTTCGGGAATTGAGATTGATGATATAGAAGTCAGTTTCAGGTAAATATCGTGACTCAAATTGTTTTTTATTAATTCCTTCTCAACCAGTCATTTTCTTATGAAAAGCTCGACGAATCTCGTGCTAGTTATTTAAATGATGAAAATCTTCCGTTCAATGTCGATAACTTTGCTTTTTAAATTTTTATGGTTTATTTACCATCCTAATATGCTAAGATATGTTTTATTAGATCATAAATGTAGTTAATGGAGGATACTGAGTTTTTATTCTTCAAAATATTAAAAGTATGATAAATGTTAGATGTATTTCTTGAAGAAACATATTTTATTATTCAGTATTTCCTTAAAATCTTTTATGTTAATTTAATGGCTGTGAACTTACTTTTTGCTCTATGATGACGAATCAAAACTTTCTGTTCTGTTAGAATTACGATTTTTCCCCTTTTATTCAACTAAATATTTACTTAAAGATTTTATACCTGAATTTATTAAAAACGTCATAAGAAATGGTTTAAAATATTTTCTACTTTAGAATAGGGAATCAAATATAATTTTTATTTTCATTTCTTGTTAAGGAATCAAATTACTACGAATTTAAAATGCAAAAAATAAAGTTTATTCTTTGAAAAATTCTGTTGAATATTTATTACTAAAAATCTTCAAATCTTCAGAATATTAAATTTTCATCTAAATACAAATACATAATAAATTTCATTTATACCCTATTTATTCCCCCTCCCTTAATAAATTGAAGTATTATTTTTGAGCAAATATTACATTTTATCAATATTCACTTGAAGAAATATACCTATAATGCAAAATGAATGAAAAGTATATGTATTTATTTGATTAAACTGAAAAAGTAGCTCGTTTGTAAAATATTCATTCGTATAACCTTTTCGCTTGAAATATAACAGATTCAATCGTCATTGGGATGGGGACACTAATAATTTTCGACATTAATTATGAATAATTCATTCTGTTGACAAACTAAAGAAAAAAATTGATTAATTTTGATTTGTGAAGATGAAAAAGACAAAAAGTCTTCAAATGAAGATTTTTGAAATTTTATCTGAAAATCCCGTTTTATACGGGAAAAAAATCTATTTCATCTAGAGGGCATGCAATGGATTAATCAAGAGTTTTCCCCAAAAAATAATACGCATTTTAATATTCATGTAATACTTCACCAAGTCAAGACTAATATTGCATTCTTTTAAGTTTGTAATAGTTGATTTTCTCATTAATTTCCTTAAAAATAGCGGATGAAGTTTTACCTAATTAACAATAATGAAGTCGCAACTTTGAAAAAAAAAACTATGAAGTTCTGATGGAAAAAGATTTAAATTGTAAATTAGCTCAATTTAATACAGTAAGGAACGCTGATATCAGTATTAAGTTAATATTCAACTAGAAGAAAAAAAATTTTGCTGAAAAATGGGGAGATTATTTCCAAAATTTGAGTGACATTGAGACTTGTGGTAAAAACTTCATTTAATATCAGCCTATCAGAAACCACTCATGAAGAAATTAAATACTTTTACTCGTTAAATTTAATGAGTGTATTAGAAAATAAAATAGCTAAAAAAAATTTGAGAAAATTGACTTTATAAAAGATTTTTTTAAATTAAAATAATATTTTTTTAAGAATGTCTTAGGTAAAATGAAGCAAATGTTGTATTAAATTAACTTTTTTTTAAATGTGTGAGTTTACGTTTAAAAATACTAACGAAATTTTTAAACCTCTTTAATCGCAAGATCCTTTTTTAACATAAATCTTTCTTAACCGGTAAAGAAAATTTAAATATGCTTTAATGAAATTTTAAAAAAAAAAATGTTTTATAAAACTATCTTACTCATTAAAAAAATTTAGTCTTAAGTATTTTCATCTAATGGATACATTTTATGGGGCTTCAATATACATAAAATTCTAAAGCGTTACGTGTTTTTAAAGAATTAATAAATTTTCCAAAGATATATTTGCTAAATTATTCCAAAATTTTTCCATTTGAATTTTTAATTAATTTTTAATTTTTTTTCTAATTTAATTTATATTTTTCTTAATGCTTTAGCATTTTTTTTCATGATTTCCCTAAAAATTTAGGAAAATACAACATTTTATTAGCTTAAAATCTAGAAATCAAACAATCATTGCCAGAATTTTTTTAATTAACACGTTCTGACAAATTAACAACCACTGCCTACAATACTGGTATTCGAGACTTATGGAGATATGGTACATATGTCAATTTTTGCTCTAATTAATCAAACAGATAAGTTTTGATAATGTAATATTCAAAAATGAGGCGTAATTTTAATGTATTTATTTAATTACTCTAATAAGACATTAGGTCCCGCAGTGGACTGATCGTTAAGACACGGTTCCCAGCAGATCACCGAAGTCAAGCATCACTGGCTGCGGTCAGTGTGCGGGTGGGTGACCACTTGGATCAGTCTGCGTAGGGACCGAAGGTGTGCGGTATTGGTCCTCGTTAAACTGTGCTACCGTAAAGTGCTCGACTTCGCGCGCAGGTCGTCGGGCTACCGACGCGGGGGTGCCATCCCCTCCGCAGAGGATCAAAATTGTGATGGCATGTCTTCGGATCATCCTCCGGGATGTTTCCCAGACCGTCGCCAATAGCCCATTGTGCAGCTCTAGTGCGACGTAAATTAACAACAACAACTAATAAGACATTAGAATTGAGTTTAACAGATCAACTAAGCGCATATTGCTCAAAGCAAGTACGTCCAATGCCAATGCTTTAGGAGTTTACGTTATTGTATAAAAATTGACTAAGAATTAAAAATTGAAAAGTACTTCTTAAAACATTTTGAGTCTTATAATTTTAACTATCACCATCTTGAAGTCTTTGCATAGCTTAATCCGCTTTTAATGTAGTATTTACATAATATTTACATAGTAATATAATATTTACATAGTAACATAAGTTATTCCGCAAAAAGAAGAAACTTTTCTCACTTTACATCTCAATCATAAGCCAAAGTATATCAGTATGTATGTTCGTTAACAGCTTGAGTACAGGAGCACTGATTTGGATTAGGTGATTTTTTCTACGGTTTGTAAATTTTAATGTGATGTTTGGTAAATTATCACCCTGTTATGCCTACCCACTGTAAAGGCGGCACTGCAGTCGCAGAAAAAAATGTAAGAGAATTCGAGAACGAAAGTGTTAACTGTGGAGGAGAGAGTAAAATAAAAATGTGAAAAAAATACAATCTATCTGTGGTTTTATAATTTTGGAAGTATTAAAAACTTGAGAGCTATCGAGGGCCAAAGCACACCCCTTTCCAGCATCATTTAGCTCGGGTGCAATATTGGAGACAAGAACTTCCATTGATGTAACCTGTTGTTAAAGACTGAACTTAGATATAGATGTTAGATTACAACAGATATTTTTCTTAATATCATCTGAATGGCATCACCTATTGGCGCGTTGTTATTATTTACAGATAGCGAGAAATGTTTGGATCATTTTGCAATATTTTCCATCCCTTCACCTTTAATCGTTTGCATGCAATATTGAAAATTGTAATTATTTTTATTGCTACACTGCTTTATCATAGAAACAGCATCGTAACAAAATATTCAAAAACAAATAGAACCAGACAATTTAAAGAAAAAAGGAACTTCATAATTAAAGCTCTCTAAGCTCATATTTTAAATGCTGAAGCTAAAATATGTGCTAGAAAGTTGAAGAGTAACATAAGTAATAATAGTGTCTTGATGTTTGACTGTACGATTTTAAATATCGAAATACTTGAAATTCTACTTGTTTAAAATTTCACTACTTTAGCCGATAGTCTCATTATAAAATCACTAAAACAATTTAAATGCTCTTAGATCCATGGAAAAAAAATGGGCTTGTCCAGAAATAAAAATAACTCCTTAACAGTTTGTGATATATATTTATATCATATAAATGATAACATCCTTATCATTTATGCTCCAAACTCAATCCAATGTAAAATTTATTTCATTTGTTTAGTAATTTTGTCCAAATCACTTGCTGTTAAAAATTAAACTCTTAGATTCCCTCAAACGTCAGAACATACTGAAATTTTCAAATTTTTAAAAAAATGAATCATAACTTTCTATTTATTTACTTATTCACTTATTAAATTTCAAAATCAAGACAATAAAGTTAAAATATTGTGTTTCTAAAAGTAAATAAAAGTACTCCGAGTTATTACTTACCATCATTTAATAAAATCATTTATTTATTTTGAGCCAATATTACAATTAAATATCTAAAGTTCTTATTATTCACCCATACAATTACTCAATTTTATTAAAATAATCTTCATTATCATATCACTAAAATTTATCCAAGTTAATATCTTGAAATTAAAATTTATAGAATTATCATAAAATTAATTGACTATTTTACTTCATGTATAAATGAAACTTTTTTTTCTCCAAAAATTAATTCTTCGGTGAAATAAACATTTTGTTTAAGACGTTAAAGCCAAAGGCAGTAAACAATTTGACTTAAAGAAGAATATTAAAATATTTTTACGCCCTTTGAGAGTATAAATAGAAAGATGTGACAACGTTTCAATGAGATTGTCGCTTCCAACGAATTTGTTTGCGAACACATTAGGGATTAGAACAAAGTAATTTTGTCCGTGTTTTTCTTCATGTTTTAACTGCCAGTTAATGTAATTTGAAGAATGTGTTCAATTCTCGTTGATCTTCTAAAGACATCGGGTAAATTAGCTTCCTAACTTGTCATATATTTCATGTTTTTGAAAGGAGAGCGAATCGGCTGAGTAAAATACGGGATCGAGCCATGATTTAATTATATTTATTAATTCTCGAATAAAAATATTGAATAACTAATGTTTATTTTTGCATGTAATTTAGATTGTTTATTTATTTATGAGTTTTGAAGTAAAGGTTAAAAAACATTTATCAAAAAATTTAAAAAAACAAATGAAAGCAAAAAATAGTTTGTATTAGAAAAAAGTTATTCCGAAGATGTAAACTCATAAAAAAAAATTCGGGTTTGAAAAAAAATAGAATTTGTTTTCAATTTAAATGCCTAATGTTTATTGTAAATTTCAAATTGAACTCAGAATCTTTTTTTCCCTTACATTTGGTAATAAAGGTATTTTAAATTATAATTTCGCATAATACTTTAACTGAATAAAAAATTTTCAAGGAATACTCTACACGGTCTTAGAAATCAATTTAACTTTGAGCTATAACACAATTTTATTGAAAATTAACTTCTTAAAAATTAACTTCAGCCTTGATAAGTATAAAATTATACCATGTTTACATATAAACTGAATAATAGATTTTGCAATCAAACTTATGAGTAAGATTTGCTGAGCATAATTAAATTTGGAATCAAATTGCGTTTGCAACAAATATTGTGCAACACAGTTCAAATTTTTTCATATAAGCTCAAACCAAGTCCTTTAAAATATTGCTTTATACTGTAAAAATTCGAAGACATGCAATTCGAAGTCAGGTGTTGATATAAATCAAAGCATTTCTCTCTTGTTTTATTTGTCAGAGTGTTAAAATTAGTTAAAAATGAATAAAATTGGTTCTTGAAATTAGATTTTAATTCTACATTTATAACATTATACATTCTATAGTTAAAAGAAGATTAGGAAAAAGTTTCTCTAATTAACATGCAGCTCGTATAGAAGAGTAAAAATCTTTCACAAAAGAGAACTCTTAACTTTTTTACACGAGCCACATTAAAAACATTCTACGTGAAGCATATTATAAACTGTAGTTTTCTATTCAGGTCAAAAGAAAGTTAGAGATTCTTTGAAAATATTTAGAATGATATTAGGAAAACACTCCAATAGCTGATATGTGCACTACAGTAAAGAGCTCTTTTATCTTCTATGTGAGACACATCAAAGACCGAAATCGTCCATTCAGATCACAAAAAATTGGAGATTCTTAGAAAATATTTAAAATGAAAATTGAAAAATATCATATGGTATTAGAAAAACATTCCTTTAACTGATATGTGTACTATAGTAAAGAGCTTTTTAATCTTCTATGTGGTACATATTACAAACTGTAGTCTTCCATTCAGGTCAAAAGAAAGTTAGAGATTCCTTGAAAATATTTAGAATGATATTAGGAAAACACTCCAATAGCTGATATGTGCACTGCAGTAAGGAGCTCTTTTATCTTCTATGTGAGACACATCAAAGACCGAAATCGTCCATTCAGATCATAAAAAATTGGAGATTCTTAGAAAATATTTAAAATGAAAATTGAAAAATATCATATGATATTAGAAAAACATTCCTTTAACTGATATGTGCACTATAGTAAAGATCTTTTTAATCTTCTATGTGGTACATATTACAAACTGTAGTCTTCCATTCAGGTCAAAAAAAAGTTGGAGATCCTTGGAAAATATTCAAAATGAAATAAGGAAAATATTTCTCCTACTGACATGCTTCCCACAGTAGAGAGTTCTTTACACTTCTACACGAGCCACATTAAAGACCGTAGTTTTCCACTCAAGTAAAAGAAAAATTGGACATCCTTAGTAAATGTCTAAAATGAGATCAATGTAACATTCATTTTACTGATATGCGAAACACAGTATAGATATCTTTACTCTTCTACAAAAGTCGCATTGAAGACTGTAGTCTACCATTCAAGTCTATTTCTTTAAAATTTGATACTTTTGAGGAAGAAAAAAAACTTACGGTTGCATATTATTTCCCAAACTGGTGTTACAGTAGAACTTTCACATTAGTTATAAAAAAGGAAATCAAACTTTATTGAAAATAATTCCCCTTAAAATTTTACATAAAGTTGAGATAAGCCAATTATATCCTTAGGGGTATGAAACATTTAAATTATATTATTCTTCATAATTTTGGCGACAAAGTAAAATTGTTGATGAATCCTAAAGTTCCTTTATTCGAATGGAACTTATTTCAGCAAACACAAAGGAGTTAGTTTTAAATTACCTTACTCTTTTAAACGCTTATCCAAACAGTTATATTTTCACGCCAATAGCATCTATTTGGATTTCACCAGTCTTGATCCTTTACTCAATCACCTTGCCTAAAAGAATAAACAGGAATCCACCGAGACTAGAAAACTTATTCATTAACATCGAGCTCGTGATATCGAACCCTAATTATTTTGGAAGAAAACTTTTCGTTAGTCGGAGAGAACTTTTCGAGTAAATAACACAAACCTAGTCTTAAATTCTGGGTCCTGCCGCACATGCGCTTTTATTGCCTTACCCTTCTGCCCTCATGGGACCCGGAAGGCAGGAAATAATTGGCTCCTTCTAGATTAAATAGTACATCGGCACATTCACTTTTCCAGGAGAAGCGAGGGTCCAGAAAAATGTGTTACGTGCCCTGCGGGTCGTTACACAGGAAGTTAACGGGCCGATCTGGAATAAGAGTTAAATCGAGTTCTTTTTCCTTTTAACACTGATGCTTATACTCGATATGTTACAGGATTGGTAAGTTGTGACGGATGCCTCCTCCTATTTGTATCGAATCTTTTGTTGTTTTAATGGTGTTTGGAAAGATCTTTTTCCCTTATGACTTCACAAGAGCAATTTTTTCCTCCTCTTGTTGAATTACTCAATAGTCAATGTTGAAATATCAATAAGAAGCCTGAGATCATGATTTATTTGTGTATCCAAATGGTATTTTTTTTTGTAGTTGGTTGGGAATTGGAGAATTCGGAAGGAATGATATTGATATTTGAAGGGCTGCCATTTCGTATGAAATCCTGTTTGTTTTTCTGGCTGTATATTTCTGTTTTAATAACAATATTTCTTCTAAGCTAAAAGCTTTAAAATTCTTATGTGTTGCAAGATTTTTTTTCGCATTTTTAATGTAATTCCTTAAATTTTATAAGGAAATCAAATCGAAAAGAAAATAGCAATTAGGTAAGGTTATTCAACTGGCTTGGTAATTAAATCGAGTTTTTTATTGGTTAAGCCAAAACAGTTTAGGATATAAGGAATAATAATGATATTTAAAGGGGTGACATTTTGCATGAATTCCAGTTTATTTTTCTGGTTGAACATTCCTGCTTTAAAACCCTATTTCATCTGAGTATATAGCTCTAATATTTGTATTGATTACAGGATATATTCTTTTTTCGTACTTTTAATGGATTTCATTTAATTTCCTAATGCAACCAAACCAAGAAAGAAAATGATATTAAGGGTAAAGTTTTTCAATAGGCTTGGTAATAGAATAGGCTTGGTAAGGAGAAAGGAATAAAATTAATTTCTGTATAACTGCCATTTTGTATGAATTTCTGTTTGCTTTCCTGGTTGAATATTCCTGCTTTAATAACACTATTTCATCTTAGTATGTAACTCTAATATTCATATTGATTACAGGTTTTTTTTTTTTTTTTTTTTTTTTTTTTTTTTTTTTTTTTTTTTTTTTTTGTATTTTTAATGGATTTCATTTTATTCTCTAACCCAATCAATCTAAGAGAGTCCCGCAGTGGACTGATTGTTAAGACACGGCTCCCAGCAGATCACCGAAGTCAAGCATCACTGGCTACGGTCAGTGTGTGGGTGGGTGATCACTTAGATCAGTCTGCGTAGAGACCGAGGGTGTGCGGTATTAGTCCTCGTTAAATTGTGCTACCGTAAAGTGCTCGACTTCGCGCGCAGGTCGTCGGGCTACCGAAGCGGGGGTGCCATCCCCTCCGCAGAGGATCAAAATTGTGATGGCATGTCTTCGGATCATCCTCCGGGATGTTTCCCAAACCGTCGCCAATAGCCCATTGTGCAGCTCTAGTGCGACGTAAATTAACAACAATCTAAGAGAGAAAATGATAAGTGGGCAAAGTTTTTCAATCGGCTTGGTAATCAACTGAAGTTATTTATTGGTTAAACTATAACAATTTAAGATGTAAGGTATAACAGTTTAATATATAAAGAATAGTATTGACATTTGTTGGACTACCATTTCGTAAGAAATTTTATTTGACTCTTTGGTTTAATATTCCTGGTTTAATAACGCTATATTATCTAAGCAAGAAGCTCTAAAATTCATATCGATTACATTTTTTCGTACTTATAATGACATTCATTTAATTTTCTAATACAACCAAACCAAGAAAGAAAACAACAATTAGGTAAAGTTGTTTAATGGGCTTGTAATCATTATTTGTTGAGCTATTATTTGTCAAACTATAAAAGTTTAGGATAGAAAAAAATAATATAAGCCATAAGTAAAATAAGAAAATACAATTCAAGAGATGATTTGAATCATTAATAGAATCGGTGATGCAAATAACTATTGTCTTAAAGTTATTTAATCTATTTCTAAATCAATATATTTGAATTGATATTTATGACTCTAGAATTAAAATCATCATATCATAGTTTAAAAAACTGAATCACATGACATTTTGAGCTTAGTACTCCAACGGCTTAAAGAAGTTCACTGTATCTATTTGACATAAAGAAGATCACTGTATCAATATCAATAGACTATAACCTTAAATACCTTACATTTCTCGAACTCGAGAGCTAAATAGAATAAGTCAATATTGAATTGAACTTCGTTCAAGAAATATCTGATAAAGAAACGTCAAATATAGAATATCTTCTGCCACTCCCTATCAAACTATGAAAGGTTCATTTTTGTTTTTACTATTGAATTGTTTGATGTCTATTGTCGATTTCCAAAAATAATCCCCATCTCATGATTCAAAGGAAAGGAGAAATCAATATTTTCCATGGGAAAATTTTTATCTCTGAAAGCTTTCTTTGTCCATAGCGGAAATTTTTTAGTATTTCATCATAACTTGTTTCTACTAGGAAAGTCCCTAAAATCTAGTTCTCTCAGATCTCAATCTTTCAGACACATAAGTCGATCATTTCAAATCCAGTGCATCACTCCTTTTACATTTATTTGTTTCTTTGGAAATATTTCATTGAATCTAAAAGAAAAAATATTCTTAGGGATTTTATCTTGAAGCATGGTAGAAAGAACTTCGGATGGAAGTTCGGTAGCAGAATTAGCGCTGCATAGCGGCGACATCATAGACATCATATCGGCGACATCATATTTTAGCCTTGCACACAAAAGTTCAACTGGATGGTCTTTAGTTAAATTTTAAAGTTATACAAATTTTTTAGTAATTTTTTATTATGTTTATACTATGCTGCGCTCTTGAAAAATATTAAAATTGGATGGATTTTTAATTCGAATTCCCTAAATTATATTAGATAGTAATAAACAAAACACTTCAAAGTGTTGAAATAATTAATAAAGTCTCTTTTGGAGCTACAATCTAATAAGAGTAAAATCTGAAAGTTTCTTTTCTAACCCATGATCCGTATACTTTTGAGGATATTTAGTCTCACCACTGTGTTCGGTGTGATCCGGTTTCGGAATTCGTATCGATCTATAGCGGGGATTCGAACCCGGGTCACCTTATTGAGTTCTAACTCCTAAGCCACCACGGGTCAATAGATGCATATTTAAATTTTAAAAAAATTAATAAATTATGCACTGAAGAGCGAAATTAATGGAGTAAAGGTACTTATTCCCTTAAACGGAATGTAAAAAATCACCATACTATTATTGATTCTTGTCAAGCTTTATTAATGTTGGTTACATGCATGAGCTGA
Source organism: Parasteatoda tepidariorum (assembly GCF_043381705.1). Lineage (NCBI taxonomy): Eukaryota > Metazoa > Arthropoda > Arachnida > Araneae > Theridiidae > Parasteatoda > Parasteatoda tepidariorum. The sequence goes on along the minus strand of NC_092211.1, from coordinate 49,488,138 downwards.
ATTAAAGAAATAACCTATGTACCAAAAAACAAAACAAAAAGCATATTTAATGGAAAAAAAGGTACTTATACGTTTAGGGGAACAGTAGAAAATCGCTATACGTTTAATTAATTTTGGTAATATGCACTACTGATGTTATGGCAATTGGTGCAGTTTTGATAAGAATTCGACGACGCATTTTCCATAGTTTCAGAAAATACTTTCCCCATTGATACTAAATATATTAATATTTCATAAAATAGATTTTAAATAAATTTTTTCAACCACCACTTATAAAAATTTTATGCAGTCATACCTTATATTAGTACATTACAGGCCGAAAAGAGGTAAGGTTATTCTCTAAAGACCTTATTAAAATCTTATATGAATTCTATTTGTTTTTAAAATTTCGTATTTAATTTCCTCACCATTGATAAATGTATTCCAGACAAAATTCAAATGTTGAATGGTTGTGTAATATTAATCAAATATACTAATATAGAATGAAGTGCATTATTGCCCCTCGAAAGTTGTAAGTACAAGAGAAAATTACTTTATAATGGTAAATTTTGACAATCATGACTTGGCCGTGACCAATTGGGTAAATAGATACGACCTTACAAAATAAAATATATTACAAGAAAAAGAAGTATAAATGTAAATTAAATCAGACTGAAAAATTCCTAAGTTCCATTTTAGGTTTGTGTCTAGGCCATGTCACAATCCCATTTCTAGTAGGTATAATAAATATGAAAATTGAAGATTTGTGGATAGAATATAAGCAAAAATAAAATTGAAATTGGCTTTATAGTGGCAGTGAATAGTACACGAGAAATAAAATTTTTAAAATAAATTTATATAGAATTAGGTTAAAAATAAAAGATTGTATTTTTAAATCCTCAAATTTACCTTAAATTTTCAATCTGAACATAAAGGTCACGTAATCAGATACGTTTAAATATTTCATTAATTTTTATAATATTTCAATGCATTTACTCACAAAGAATTTTCGATTAGAATGTCTCTAATATTTGCGACCAAGGGTTCTATAACAAATAATGTACTACATTTCGGCCATGTTTTTAAACCACGTCATTTATACACAACATAATATGATATATGACACAAATGTAATATGTTTAAAAAAATTAGTTTATTTTAACTAAATGTAACTTTATTGTGAGCTTCAGAATGTGTTATTCTTTATTATTTCTTAAGCAAAAATATATAACCATGCTATAAATTGTAAAAGATGCGAACTAGAGAATTGAAAAACAGACCAATGGCAGGAGACGGATTGAAACTGTAACCAGTATTTACGATGCCATAAATTACGCCTGATGGAGGATCTTTTAAGTCCATTAATCAATGTGATTTATGATTTTCATACATTACTTTTATTGAATTTCATCATAATATGAAACAGCGAAGGCTAAAATTACAGTAAAAATCTTTAAAATAAAATTATATACAGCTATTATATTAAATGATTTCTTTAATAAGCGATACGTAAAATTTTAAGCCAAGTTGCATCTTAAAAATAATCACGTTTAATCAATGTCTATGTATCTTAATTACTTTTAATTAGGTTTGCAATTTACAAACTAATGGGACATAGCTTTAGAATTAAATAAAAAATATTATATATTTAACTATTTTTAATGTAGTAAAATTTTGCTAAAAATAACTATTAGAATGGAGAAAAGAACAACCATTTTCATTTGTGTCATAAATATAGAAAAAAAATTGGGTATATTAGAAAAAGAGATGAAATAAGTGTTCCTTATCTTCGTAAAATCATATTTTTCGATACTTAAATAAATAAAAAAATGTTTTAAAAAGAAATTTTTCGTGTACTGCTTTTGTATTAAATGATTTTTTTAATAAACGATTCGTAAAAGATTTAAGCCATTATGTTGTATCCTAAAAATAATCACGCTTAATCAATGTCTATATATCTTAATTACTCTTAATTAGGTTTGCAATTTACAAACTAATGGGACATAGCTTTAGAATTTAGAAAAAAATATAATATATCTAACTATTTTCACTGTAGTAAAATTTTGCTAAAAATAACTATTAGAATGGAGAAAAGAACAATCATTTTCATTTGTGCTATAAATATAGAAAAAAATTTAGTATATTAGGAGAAGAGATGGAATAAGTGTTCCATATCTTCACAAAATGAAATTTTTCTATAAAAAAAAATAAATAAAAAAATGTTTTAAAAAGAAATTTTTCTTATACTGCTATTGTATTAAATGATTTTTTTAATAAATGATTCGTAAAAGATTTAAGCCATTATGTTGTGTCCTAAAAATAATCACGCTTAATCAATGTCTATATATCTTAATTACTCTTAATTAGGTTTGCAATTTACAAAATAATGGGACATAGCCTTAGAATTTAAAAAAATACTATATTTTAACTATTTTCAATGTAGTAAAAGTTTGTTAAAAATAACTATTAGAATGGAGTAAAGAACAATCATTTTCATTTGTGTTGTAAATATAGAAAAAAAAATTGGGTATATTAGAAAAAGAGATGGAATAAGTGTTCCTTATTTTCGCAAAATCATATTTTTCCATACAAAAATAAATAAATAAAAAGTTCTAAAAAGAATTTTTTTTTCGAACTAAATTGGAGAAAACAATATTATTTTTGTCAAACATTAACAAAAAAAGAAAGAGGACGCGTTAAGCCTAGTTTCGTTTTGATAAAGTGTTCGAAAAAAAGAGGCGATTGGTGTTTTACGGTGCTAATAAAAGCTGTAAAAGTGATCCACCCCATATTTACCGCTTGGATGTGGAAAAATTTTAAATATTTCACCTTTTTTGAAAACTAAAAAAACGTGATTCCTATTTTTTTTCTTTCAATTTTCTCATTTTCTTCGTTTTACTTTTGCATCTATCATTAAACTCATTCCAGAAAGTAGCAGAACTCTTTATTTTCTGTATATTTAACTTACAGTTGTCCAGGAATAATTTAAACTTGTTCCGCACGGAGCTCCATTTTAAATCATAGGATTTTGACTCATCAAAAAGTGCTCAAAACGTTGATAAGCGATAAATTATATTTGGTAATATTAAACATATTTGCTGTTACTAGCTCTAATAAAACTATTGTAACTGAGATTTTCATCTGGCACACAGCTTCATTTGAATTTCAATCACTCTCTCAACATCGAAAGTTATAAATCAACGAAATTTCAACGTGATACAACGGTTATATATATTGCCTGTAGAGTTCACAAAATGATTAAAATTTATATTTGCCATGCCATCATATGAAGTGCTCAAGTTAGAATGTAAGTACTCTAGCTAGCCGAAAAGATTCCAAAAATTTTCTTACTGAGCTCCATATTCTCTCATGAAAAGAAAGCGAGTTGAGTACAAACAAATAAAAATAGTTATTATTATTAATATAATTTTTAAGAAATGCAAAAAAAATATTAACCATTATGCTTTGCAAAATTTCATGATCGAATTACGGTATATAGTACCGGCACTCTGAATGCCTCCGCCATAAAAACTATTTTACCGTAAAACCGTAATTTTTACTGTAATAATTATCTAACTAGAGTGTTTCAGTGATTTTACGGTAATTATTACTGTAAAAGTTACGGTATATCTGATTTTTTGTTCCAAAACATCTTCCGGTCAAAACGGATTTAACACTAGAAAGATGGAAAATTAGTATATACCTATATTGCCCAAAAGCAGCAAAATGACTGGATTGTGAATGCGTAAATAAATTTGTTTAAAATTGATTTTTAAAATTTTTTATATTATTTACAGTTATATAAAAAGTTATTAGTAAATATTAACAATAAAAAAAATTATATGTTGTACAAAAAGTCACAAAATTCTAAGAAATTGTGTCATTGTATACATCATTGTTTTTCTAATTGAAATTAAAAAGCAGTCAAAATGACTTCCTTGGGCAATCTAGTGTTAAAAATAAAACTTACCGGCTCCCTTAGTGACGGTATTTTCTGAAATTTTATCTGAAAATTTTGACAGTGTGACAGTGCTTTTACAGTTGACTTTCTTGTTGAGTAATTTAGGCAACGCTATACAAAACAGTTTTATGCTCTAAAGAAACTATAACTAACACAGAGAGGGTTAAATAGAAGCCAATGATAAAATCCACAATATACAGTATAGTTATCTACTTTGATTACTACACATTTCGCCTTAGAGCAGTAAATGAGCTTCCACTATCATAAATTAAGTTATCGAATATCTGAAATCCTTACGTTCGCAAATATATATCTTGCTGGAACATATATACCGCGTTAGAAGGATCAGAAGCTGTGTTATAATTGAGCTGGTCGTTTGGGGATGATCTCGTCAGCTATAACGAACAATAATTTGGTCGATTCCAATTTCTAGGATTCAGCTATGAATCTATTAGCGTTAGATAAGCATTTGTATGTATCAAAACATATGCTTCTAGTATTGATAAACATTCAAAGTTAATAGAGTGTTCCTTCATAAACAGCCCGGAATTGTTTTACGTTTTAACATAGTTATTATTATCATTAATATATCTATATATATCTATATATATATACACACACACACACACACACACACATATATATATATATATATATATATANATTCACAAACATACTAAAAACATAATAATTGAACGAAAAAAATATAGAGGATAAACGTTTACTTATTACTACTTCAACGCATTTCTTCATTAAATCAAATTTATTAAAGTGTCTTTTTGTTATATATATATATATATATATATTTGGAAATATAAAACTGAAGAGTAAATTTAACTGAATAAATTGTTTCTGTGTGATGCTCTAAGGTATCATGATAATAAAATTACCAAATTTAACCGCACTTACCAAATTTTCTCCCATATTTCAAAACTATAATTATTTTCAATTTTGTCAAAATTATTAAAAAAGTGCACCTTTAAAAATTACAAAACTTTTTAGTGTTTCTATCGTAAATTTTACCATATTCTGGTAGCTTTAACCTTACTTTTTTAAATGATAAAATTACCAAATTTGACCACTTTTACTAAATTTGATTACTTAAAATAAAACCATACTGTTTTACGCGATTCTAACCAAAGCCCTTCCGTAAAAATTATCGAGCCTTTTGATAGAGCCTAAAAAGTGGTAAATGGAAATTCGAAAAATGGCAAAAAGTGGTAATTCGGGCAGTTTTTACCATCCTATTTATCGCAGTCTAGGAATTTTTCTTTATAAATTGTTGAAAAATAATTGAAGAGCTTTGCAGAAAAAGATACTGATATGAGCAGAAAAAATTAAAAAACCTTTTTTTAAAATTTTTTCTGCCCTTTTTCTGTTTTTTTTCTTTGTATAGATAGCAACTTACATCTGCTTGTTTTACAGAAATAACTAGAAGTCATAATGTGCAGAGGATGGAGTGGTAAGCGAAATCGTAAAACCTGAATTTCCTGGGTCATGTCTGAAATTCTCTTCGCAGAGAAATTTCAGCTCAAGACTCAAAAGCATCTTCGGGTTATGAACATTCCTAATTCCGAAGTGAGATTTATTGTGTCAAAACCTTAGATTAACTGTCTCGAAAAATTCTTATCCTCACGCTGTTAAAATCTGTATTATTATTGCATCTGTGTTGCATCTGCATTTAATGTTTCTTAAAAATCATAAATAATAAAGTAATATTGTATTCGCTACGAAATTATTATTGTCTAGTTTAAAATCAATCGATTTAAAATTTATGAATAAAATAGTGGGTTTTACATTATAAACATTACAATTTTTTTTATATTTCATGTTAACCAAAAATACATTAAAAAAAACAATTGAATAGTCGTAAGAAATAAGTTGAATTGATTTCCATTTCAAAGCGTATTCCAATCAACGTTTTAATCTTTAAAATTAAAGTATATAAGGACGTTTTGTTTCAAAAGAATATTTGATATTACATAAGAATATATGATATTACATAATAGCTATTAGTAAATAAAAGTGAAAGGCGTTTTTTTTTTCAATTTTGGATTTTAAAATCAGACGTAAAAAAATTGTCAAGACACTCCTGTCTTTTCATACATAACAAGTAATTTCATTGTTATTTCATTGGCTATTTTATGCGGAAAATACATTCACAGTTTAAAAATCCTGAAATAAGTCTGAATTAAATTTAGAAATTCAAAGAAAGTCAATTAATTTTCGACTTTAATTTTTATTACCTTCATGTCTGTTCACAATCTACTTCTTCTTTTAAGTATTATAAATTTAATTTAAAAATGCAAAATGCAAAATACATTTTCCAATTACCATTCCGTTCCATTCATTTCCAATTACCATATAGTAGTTACTAGGTATATAACAAGAAATTAATGAATGTAAAATTGAACCAAATGTATAAAAATTTTAAGATATTAAATAATTATGAGTTTCTATATTTGAAACGTATTTAATAAAAGTAAAACTTGTTAAATCATTATTCTCCAAAATTTTTGAAAATAACTAAATTGAAACCGTTTCTGTTAACATGTTAGGTTAAATTATCTTCTTTTAATCTGTTTCCAAAAATCGAAAAGGAAAGCTTTTAAATTTAACGATGAAATTCTTTAAGTTCTAAGCTCTTTAAACTGGAAGATTTAATTTTTATATAAAAATTCACTGTTTTTTAAAATATTACGAACATTTTATTCTAGTTTATTATCTAGTTATTAACAAGTTATTAACAAGTTATTTATCTAGTTATTAACAAGTTTGTTCTAGTTAAAAGTTAGAGCCATTACTGGTTACTATATTAAGTATATATGAAAAAAATGATAATATTGTCATAGAAATCTGCTGAGTCTCAGTTCTTGATTGAAGATATACTTCAATAGATCCTGTTCAGATTGGACTAAAACATATTGACAATTTTTAGCTTAAAACTTATTAAGAAGTCACCCTATATTGTAATTTGCTGTAGGTTTTTTAAATAAAAATAAAAATCATCTATTATAATTGGATAGAAATTTAAAAATAAATCTACAAATACTACGCTTACATTTCATAAAACGTTTGCCTCACAAAAAAAAACGATTCTGGTAAAATTACCGTACTGTATGGTAATGAAATTTTTGGTAAAATGAAAAACATTATCATGGTAAATAAACGGTACTTAAACCATTCATTTGGTAATGTTTTTCATTTATGTTGTAACGCTTTACCAGAAATTATGGTTTTCAAAATCATAGCTCTTATTACCACGCATTTAAAAAAAAATACTAAAGTGGAAAGATAATTTCATCGAAAAAATGTTTCCATACCATGCCTTAAAGTATCATGACAGAATTGCCCACTTTTATCACCGTTATCAATTTTTATCACATACTTTGAAACCTTATTTAATTGCTAATTTAATTAAAATCATTAGCAAAGCAAGTCGGTAAAAATTAAGTAGCTTTTTGGTGTTCCTTGAGCCAAAAACATGGTAAATTTTATCGCATTTTCGTAGTTTTGACCATACAATTTTCCTCAGTGCAATATTATAATTTATCCTGATATTATATTTATGCTAAGTTCAAAAATTTTTTTTGATCTGAATGCTATATGCTTATGTTACAAAAGTCTAGATCAATGTCACTAATCACACTACCCTAGGGATACGTAATAGGAATGTTTTAATTCCAATTTTTACTTCCTTAATTTTAATATTCTTTTGTGGAAAACACAGCTTCAATTAATTACAATATTGACTTAACTTTAAATCAGTCCGCCTGTTAAGTCAAGAATTGGCTTCTTTTGATATAATTACTTAAATACAAATTTCATAATTTAATGTAACCACTTATCTTTAAATGAAAAGTTAATAGAAAAGAATTTAATTTCTTGTTACCACACATTTAGAAAAAAAATCCAAAACTGAAGAGTAAATTTATCTGAATAAAAGACTTCTATTTTTCATTTTATTTTTATTTTTCAATTTTTACCATATTCAGGGTGTTTTGACTATACTTTTTTCTCAGTGCATTAATAAAACAATCATTAGAAACAAGAATTTTTAACTAGTTACTTTTTTCCAATTTCAGTGTAACAAATTTACGTTATATTGATTTTTGAATGACAATTTTTTTTGCTTGCCACTAAAGTGACCAATTACACGAATAATGAAAAAACTAGAACGTTCGGAAGAATAAATGTTAAAAATTAATTTTGTGAATGGCTAAAAACATTTATCCTTTACGAAACTTTCTGAAGTTATTAACGAAAAATTTCAGGCCTTAAATAATTCAACAAAACTATTTTTTGATATATTCTTTATGATTAACATGCATTTAGCAAAATTTAAGTTATGAACTAAGTTAAAATCATAAAAACTAATTATGTGTCAACTAAATTAACATGTAATTAGTTTTTATGATTTTACTCTTGGTTAAAAATGGCAGGAATAAAGTTTTGTATGAATATAATTATTTTGGTTTTATAATAAGTTACTTTTTTAATATTTTTAGAAAACACCTTTTGATTGCATTTTTTTCTGAAATCAACTTTAAATAAATTATGAAACTCAACTTTAAATTAAACAAAGAATAATTTTTTTAATTAAATGAGCAAAAATGTACGTTTTAGTGTGCATTAAAATGTATATGTATCCATTAAATATTCATAAATACGTGATTTGTGTACATTTTTTTAATGTTCATAAAACTGCATTTTAAAAAGTTTATATAATTAATACAGACTATATATAATAAAAAATTTAATGTAAGATCATAAATAATTTTTATTATAATTTTAGAAATTCATAAATGAAAGCGATGTGTATAGAATTAACTATGAATATAATTATTTTGCATTTATTAATGATATTTTTTATGTTCCTAACATATTTTTTATTTTCAAAATGTTTGATAAGTTTCACTTTTTTTTCAGGGGTCATCACAATATTTTGAAATAAAATACTTGAAAATCAGCTTAAAAAGAAAGAAGAACTTCTTTAAGAGAGAGAAATAAAAATACAACTTAATTGCAGACGTCATCATTTTCAAGCCGCAAGTTTAAAACAAATCTGCTTGAGGAAAAACAAACTGCCATCAAAACTACAAAAGAATTATTAATAAATCCACAAGAAGAAAACTTGAAAAAAAAATGCCTCGCCAAATTTTAATTTGGCGTCAACAAACAAAAGGTTAGCAAAATCTTTAGAAGGAAATGTTAACATTATCATATTAGAAACATAGTTCTTAATTAATGCTGACGTGTTTATAAATATACATCTTGCTCGAGGGCTACGTTTTTGAAAATGAGTTTTAGAATTATTAAAACAAAAATGGAGCTCTATAGAAACTACACTTTTAATATCTGAAACAAAAAAAACTTGATAAAGGAGCTCTAACTTAATTTCAATTAAATGCTCTCGCTGTTCTTTCATTTGCAAACGGCTAGATGACAGAGATTTTGATTAATATTTTTTAGAAATTCATTGTCTAGTTATTCTACTTCAGCGCTTATTTAGCGCCAAGGTAAAGATTCTTTTTTTATTTTCATGGGTGCAATTAATTAGCATTAAGTTTTCAATTTCATTCTGACGTAAGGCAGGATCCTAATTATGTATAATGGTCAAAAAGTAAATTTCATCAAATGCTGGTTGACAGACTTGCGTACTGTTAAAATGAGAATTAATAGGAATTAAAAATTCGCAGTGATGAAGAACAGTAGAATTTTACTGAAAATTCTTGCGTGATGGATTTACTACATTATTGTCATTTATCCGTAACCATACTACGCCAAGAAAAGAAATTTTCATCACAGTTCTAGCACCACTTAATGTGTTGAAAAAATTCAAGAGGACCTTTGTGCAACGGTAGATTTTCTTACAGATTTTAACTAGACAATAAAACTTAAGTTTCAGTAATCATCAAAGAAGTCCGAAAATAATTTACTTCAATTGAAAATAGGATGTCACTTCCATGAAGTATTTATGACTATGCTGCTTCCTACATCAAGATTTTAAAGAAATATTTAGGGTAAAATACATAATAATCCAGGCAATTAAAACATTCTATTTATGATCCAAACAATAAATAGCCAATTTAAAAATCACTTTCATTTAAACGAAATGAAATAAGTTTTTATCGCCTAATTCGAAGACGATTTTGTATCTTTAACAAAACATTGTATTATTTACATATAGAAAATATAACTGTTTTGAACTTATAATCCTTCTAAAAAATATTTTATAGATAAATAATCTTATTAAACAGAACTTTTCTGAATGGAATAGTTTTAACTTTTTCTAAAATAAGCCATTCTATCGAAGTAAATTCTTCTTGAAGACATTTTTCTGTAATATATCTCTCAGAAATAAATTTTTATCCTAATAATTTTTTAATACTAAATCGTTTTATTCGAAAACATCTTCTTAAGGAAATCATTTATGAAACAAACGAAAAAAAGTGTATGAAATACGCAGTAACTTAAATTCAATAGAATAAGAATCCAGAGTAAAATAAATGGCAATTAGGAGTAATATTTTCGAATACTAATAGGCTTTAACTTAAAAGGCAAAAATGCATATTATAAACCTCCGCTGGCCGTTCATGTTTTACAGCATATTCCTTCCACTTTATGTAGCTGAATCTTTCGTTTTGGAAGGATCTCCTACATCATATGCTCAATTCAAGCGGTGGTATGCTGGCATTATGGATTCCTTATCGTTCGAATTCAAAACCGCGGAGCCAAATGGTTTACTTCTTTATTTAGATGATGGTGGAATTAGTGACTTCTTTATGCTGAAGCTTGTCGACGGCGTGTTGAGATTTCGGTTCAATTTAGGAGGTGGCGCCATGCTAACCCATGCTGGACGAAATCTTCAGGATGATCAGTGGCACAGAGTAGAAATCACTCGAAACATTGAAGATACTCTCATTCGCATTGATGAAGAAATCCAAAGTAAAGTTACAAAAGGCACAGATTACCTTTTTGGTAATTACTCCAGCAACAGTTTTGTCTATATTGGCGGGATTCCCAGTTGGTACAGCGCCAAATTGACTCAAATGTCGTACCCATCTGTCTTTTTTGAACCCCACTTTAAGGGTTCGGTTCGAAATGTCATGTATGCCAATGAAGAGGGACCTCACCGCCAGCAAGACATCATCGAGTTTAAAGGAATCCGATCGAACGAATTGGATGCTTGCAAACACCATGATCCTTGTCTTCATGAAGGAATCTGCATTAGCACCGACAGTGGAGCAATCTGTGACTGTGGAACAAGTGATTACGATGGAAATTTTTGCGAAAAAGGTATGTTGTTAATCTCCTTTTTAATCATAAATCTTTATATCATCATTTTTTGTTTATTTTAAACTTACTTTATCAAAAGAATGCAAACATTTATTTCTTTACGTGGTAAGTAAAATAGAAAAAATATACTTTCGTGCTTTCCTATAAATTTAAAATGTTTCAAAAAAGAAAAAGACAAAAAATTAAGTATGGGACGAAGTGCACAGCAGTTCACTGTCCTGTTTCTTATACATTCGTTTTAGTTCTGTCAGAATAAGACTTATTTAAGCTTAAAGTGAATCCGTAAGCTTATAGTTGCTGCTTATGAGATATATGAACTATAATTATTCACGTTGGATACCACACTGAGAAACGAATAGATAGTGAAAATGTCCTTTGATCTGTGTTTTTTACTTTTCTTTGTGTTTTCTAATTCTATAAATATTTTTTACATATAGTATAATTTTCTATTTATTTTACATATTTCAAGTAAGAAATAGGTAAGGTTTAAGTAAGAAATCCAATTACATTTAATGAGTTTCACTAAAATGAGAAATTTTTCCAACGAGTAATTGTATTGCATATTGGAATCATTTAACTCGAATCTCAATAATTCATTACTGATACTGACAATTCTTAGACTGATTATTTACCAGATATGCAGTGGGAATTTTTCAGGTTTTTGTAAACAAACTACAACTTATTATTCCCAGCTTTTCAGAGTGAAAATAAAATTCCCTGACAATGTAATTGATATTGAAAAAATTACAATATATCAGGCTTTTTTTGTTTCGTAACATGTTCTCGCAAAAATGGATTTTACGGTAAGGAGGTACCCTGAGTGCCGGTACTTTGCTCCGTAATTTGATACGGAATTTAGTAAGTGAAAAGGCTCGCTTTGACAAAAAAAAAATATATATACATGGTATTTTTAAAAATATACATGGTATACATGGTAATATACATGTAAACAAACTGCAACTTACTATTCCCTGCTTTTCAGAATGAAAATAAAATTCCCTGACAATGTAATTGATATTGAAAAAATTACAATATATCAGACTTTTTTTGTTTGTTTCGTAACATGTTCTCGCAAAAATAGATTTTTCGGTAAAACGGTACCCTGAGTGCCGGTACTTTGCTCCGTAATTTGATACGGAATTCAGTAAGTGAAAAGGCTCGCTTTGACGAAAACAAAATATTCATGGTATTTTTAAAAATATACATGGTATACATGGTAATATACATGTAAACAAACTGCAACTTACTATTCCCTGCTTTTCAGAATGAAAATAAAATTCCCTGACAATGTAATTGATATTGAAAAAATTACAATATATCAGACTTTTTTTTTTGTTTCGTAACATGTTCTCGCAAAAATAGATTTTTCGGTAAAACGGTACCCTGAGTGCCGGTACTTTGCTCCGTAATTTGATACGGAATTTAGTAAGTGAAAAGGCTCGCTTTGACAAAAACAAAATATTCATGGTATTTTTAAAAATATACATGGTATACATGGTAATATACATGTAAACAAACTGCAACTTACTATTCCCTGCTTTTCAGAATGAAAATAAAATTCCCTGACAATGTAATTGATATTGAAAAAATTACAATATATCAGACTTTATTTTTTTGTTTCGTAACACGTTCTCGCGAAAATGGATTTTACGGTAAAAAGGTACCCTGAGTGCCGGTACTTTGTTCCGTAATTTGATTCGGAATTTAGTAAGTAAAAAAGCTCGTTTTGACAAACAAAAAAAAAAACAAAAAAGAAAATAGGAAGACTGAAGTTGTATGGTTGAGACTTTGATAGCTGATTATTCACCATTGTTACATAGAAGGTACTTTTTCAGTAGAATTGGATTCGGAATTTTTTACTGTGTGGGTAAGTTAAAGGACACATTATTTCATCCAGCCCAAGCGTTAAGCTCATTCTATGTTTAGAATCGAACATAGATAATATAAATACCATGTTTATTTTTAAAAAACTAAACCCTTGAAGCAAGGGGCTATGTGTTTAGTCTCTGGTTTGGTATGGTTATGTATAATTTAAAAAAATCAATGTCATAAAAAACAGTAACAACTTTGTCAATTATAGAACCGCAGTCTTAGTTTTCTATTGTAAATTTACTAGTCTTCAAAAATTGAATTGGAGCAGATTATTCAAGTTAGGATTTTTCTGAATTAATTATTGTATTTATTTGAAAAAGAATGAAATATGTTCCTTCATATTAACTGATCCTTGATTTTAAGACGTTTAAGTAGCATTAATTCTGATAGCTAATTTCTTTAATATATTAAAAGTCATGAAGAATAAGATCTTTCTATTTTTCAATTAAGTTCCATTTTAGACTTTTTCAATCTTTTGGCTATACGTAAACACGCGAAAAAAAACTTTTTTTCTCTTTCACTTAGGAAAAAAATGGTGACAATTTAATCGGAAGTCGTTCTTAAGCATAAAAATTTCCCTTTTTTGAACTGACTAAAGTGCTTTTAACTTTATTTAACAGTTAAAGACTCTTTTTTCTACTGAATTAATTGAAACGCTTATTAGAAAGCAAATTTAATTGCGAAATTTTGCATTTTTAGAGTGACATTTCCATTCGAATTTAACTTATTTTAGCTAAATTTTTCAAAATAATGAATTACGCAAAAGGCTTAATAAGTTTTAATCGAAGAGGAAATTATAAGGCATTACTTTAAAACTTCATAGCTCAAGGGATAAAAACCGAATAAACTAATAATTATTAAATTTTAATTATCAATTAAGGCGTAAAAATTAGAAGTCTTAATGAAATACGAAAAATATTTCTCTTCCGGGTACAAAGAGGCTTTTCTATAAAATCTTCTTTAAATATACAAAATTGACTTTTCATAAAAAGAATGCCAAGATTATAGTAATTTTATTTTAAAAAACTAAAAAATTATAGCAGAACTTAAGATATTTTTTGCAATTTTGAAAACTTTATGTAATATTTTATGTAGATAACTGCAGAATTATCACCATGTTTTAAAAACTAAACAAAACATTTCGATGTTTCCATGTGTTTTCTTACATTTGTACTCAAACAACACAATTACCAACTTAATAGTAAATAGCAAATTGCTCATTTACCTATACATAGAACGCCACTAATTGCTACTAGAATATGTTCCGCTAGGTTGCAAAAATAGTTTTTATCTACATAAGTTTTTTAACGGGCTACGAAATTTCTTTAGTCGCGATTAATTTGCAGAAAAGCTAATTTTTTGTTAAATAAAAATCGTACTAAACCCATTTTGATCAATGCTCTAATACAAGTCCTATTTCCATATTATAAAACAAAAGGACTCATGAACTTTTTTAGAGGAGTAAAAGTAAGTGGCTTTTGGAAAAGATAATACAATATAGAAATTTATTAATAAAATTAGGATACTGATATCATAAAATTTATCAAAATCAATAGACTTGTGGCGTAACTACCACTACGAAAGTTAAACATCAATTCACTGGTATATAAGACATGCTAACTTGATTCAATCACGAGGTACCTTTTGATAGATGAAGGTAGGCATGGTCGGTAGCTCCGCCCCCACTTTGGTGACCTCCGGACGTGATTTGAACACGCAGCAACGCCTACTTCCTTGGATGGTCCACACTGAACAGTTGACTTGCTACTTGTGACTGCAACATTATCCAATCCTCCTCACGCTGTTGCTACTCAGTCTCGTCTCGATTAAACACAACGGCTGCCTGCATACACTCGACTGCTAATGGCAACGCAGGAGCAACTACAACTGTGAAGTTAATACACTTCTCACATTCAACACTAAAAAACCCGGTGTCCTTAATTGCAGCTCTACCTGTCTTTAAGAGTTCAGCAACTAGTGGTATCCGTTCATCGAATTCTATCCCTGATAAAATTCTGGTGGGGGAGTATTGTGGCGCAACTACCACTACGAAAATTAAACATCAATTCACTGGTATATAAGACATGCTAACTTGATTCAATCACGAGGTACCTTTTGACAGATGAAGGTTGGCATGATCGACAGACTTGAGCACAGTACATGTTTTTGGAATGCATATTTTAAATCCTGTAAGCCGCAGGCACACATAAGAAGAGAACGACCCAAACTGGGATATGTAGGAGCATTTGAGAGAGATTTTGGAATCTTAAAAATTAAAGAGCTGAGTGACCAATGTTATCCATAAAATTGCTTAGAAAAGAAAAGCCTGTCGTGTTCCTGACTATGATTATACATTTATATAGAGCATTAAAATTGAGAAGTGTAGCAAATGGCTTTAAAACTCCCGAAAAATAAATACTTGCTTTTGCAATTTCAAGCTACTCTCAATGGAAAATATTTGTTCGTACCTGCCATAAGGTTGCCACCACTGTTGATAATTTGCTTTCTCCAACTCAACCAGCAAGCACTTTAACGATCAAGATGCTTGTGCACAATTCTTTGTGAACTTACTAAATATTTTTCACATTTACACTGTTCTTCAGCATATCTCATTTGACACTTTAACTTAAAGAATAAAAAAATCAATGTATGTAGTTTCTTTTATTGAATCTTACATTTTTTACCAGAGCAAATCTTCAACTCGCCGTTCGTGAATGATATTTCTTAAGATGCCCACTCCTAACATTCATTGTCAGCAAAACTTTCATTTCAAATCGTTTCTAATAAACGTCGATATAATTTACATACAAGAGCTCTAGCACTTTCATCATTTACCAACTTTGCGTCAGCTGGCACTAACAATCGAGACATTTATGCCTACCTCTAGTACATCGAGACGGTTCTTTTTATTCGACATTTTTGGGAGAGCACTACATATATTTGCCATTTTTTGACACTACATTGTTTCACAAGAATTATGTTCAACTCAAAGCTCGTGAATATAATTGATGAGCTATATGAGCAAGAGGATTTCTCATTTGACATTTTAGTGGAAAGTACATTTTGTCAATTTTGGCGACTCAATCACTTAACAATATGAATTTGCAACCTATAGCTCATGAAAGATAGTTGCTGACCTAAAAATCCACAGCTGTCAATTTAAGTGAATTCTGATTTTAAATCTTTTTAATAATATTCGAGAGGGCAATGGAATAAAAATTGATATTGCACTTACAATAGGTATATTACTTTCATCATTCCCAAACTTAATCCGTTGGCACTTTCGTAATTGAAACATTTATGCACACTTCCAGTAAAAAGAAGTTTAGCAAACATATTCTCAAATACGACATTCTTCAGTATTTCTTATTTCATATGTTTATGCAAATACTATAGATGCCATTTTTGGCAACTAAATCGTTTATCAAGAAAAATATTCAACTCAAATCTCATGAAAGGCAGTTACTGACCTACATAAGTAAGACTATTTCTCATTTAACTATTTCTCATTGGTGAGTAAGACTATTTCTCATTGGTGATAAATTCTATTCCTTTGACGGTAAATTCTACATCGTTCAACAAGAAGTATGTTCAACTTAAAGCTCATGAAAGACAGTTGCCGAGCTATATGAGCAAGAGCATTTCTCATTTGACATATTAATGAGAATGCATTTTTTCCATTTTGGCAACTGTATCTTATAACAATATGAATGTTCAACCTATAGTTCATGAAAGACATAGTTGCCTTCACTTGAAGTGAAACTTCGTAATTAGCCCTTCTCCGATAATAATCGAAAAGGCATTGATGAAAAAGATATAACAAAACTCACATAAATATAACAAAAAGGATAAATCAAAAAAATATTTTAAAAACTACGTTTTCCAAGAACACTAAAAAGATTAAAGTCCATTTGAGCGCTTTAACTACTCAGAAAGTAGTTAAATGTTTCATCGGCTATGAATTCCATTTAGCAGCAAAATGTTGTTATGTTTAGCAAAAAAAAATTATTTTAGCTAACTTCGATTTAGATACTTGTAGCTATCAAAAAATGATTAAATGATTTTAACGTGTGGTGATATCCATCACATAACTGCATTTGAGTAGTAAAAATGAGGTTGAAATTTTAATTGGTGACCAATTCTATTTGGCGCTAAAACGGTGATAAATTCCATTTGTAGAGACCTTCCCTTGTGAAGTTTGGAATTTTTACTGCAATAAAAAATTGGTGACATTAAAAGCTGAATGAACGATTAGATGACTAGATCACCTGTAACCTTTAATTCAAAATAAAAGAAATATCCATGTACACCATCTATTTTACAAATTAATTATTTCTCGAAATGCTGCATTTGTTTCGTAATTCAAACTAAGCGGTTAAATTCATCATCGTAAAGTAATTAGTTGAAATAGCAAAGCTGGTTTTATTGGCCTCTTTAACAATCTTTTTTCTAAATCATTTAATTTCATTATGAGATTGACAAACAGAATATTCTATTTAACTTTGTTGATTGAAACGACAGAGCTTAGCTTTCTCGCCAATCTTTCTCTTTTTTCGCTAGTTTCTGGACTAAATAATAAAAGATGTCTGAATTCTTATGCTCGAAATAGTCTTTCGTACGTCTTAACTCTTTACTAGTCGGCATTATTCTTGGCTTTATGTGATTAGTGGGAACATATCTTCTTTACAAAACATTCAATGAATGCAGTTATAAAGATTCGTGTGTCGTCTTAATTTACTATGAATAACCGTTATAAATGATTCCTTCATTTATTTTCTAAGACAACTAGTTTTTAAGAGTTGTAACTTTTATCTCAACTCACTAACAATTACTGAAATGGCTAATTTATTTATTGTTTCTCAAACAAATAAAAGAACATTTACTCCAAACTATTAATAATTAATAGTATATTCTGCATCGATAATCAAACATAGTAAATTTAGAACATCTGAGTGTAAATCTGTAAAGTCGTATAGTAAAGCCTTGTAGTTTTGAGCACATTTTGAGAGAAGAATTTTTCTGAATGATTTTTAAATGAGTATAAACTTAATTGTTTTATTTTAACATTAATTGTTTTATGTTAAAAAAAAACTTATAAATTTTTGACAGAAATGACAATGTTTTTAAAAGTTAGTTTATTTTTTGTGTTTAGTTTCGTATTTCCTTGCTTAAAATAATTGCAACACTAGCCACTTGCTTAATACATATTTATTTCAATGCTCCGCAGGCCTGGCTAAAAACTTTATCAAAAGAAAAAAAAGTATTTTTATATAACGTAACATTCAAACAATTATATATATAAACTGGAAAGCGATTTACTTGGTACCTTAAAATTATTAGTTTGATATATTCATTCAATGACATCTTATAACAATTTAAGCATAAAAATAATAAGTAAAATGAAATTCCCAATCTAGCAGATAACAAGAGATTAACTTTGTCTAGACTTGATTTTGACAAAGAAAATCTAGATTTGGTTCCCAGCAATTGCTGACTGTATAGCATAGAAAATATCTGATGTATTTTGAAATAAGTGAAATGTTGGGTAAACTTTTATTTCATTTAAAAGTTTCATTCTCTTTTTTTAATTTCATTAAATCACCATAACTATTATATTCAGCAACATAGCATAGTCGAAGAACAGAAATAAATATACACATGAAGAAATATTTTCAAAAAGAAATGTATCATCATCAGTATGGTCTGAAATGTAGCAGATAGCATTATTTTATAGTTTTACCAGCTAAGTAGCGCCATCTATTCATGAATTTTGCAACTAATTTTGAAACTTGGTGGAAAACTTCAAAGTTTCCTTAGCAGAACACAAGACACAGAAAATTTCTATATACTTTCGTTCTTTAATCTGATTTTTGAAATCATTGGTCGTTTCTGAAACTCCAGGTATAAATATGTTTTTATTAAGACGGTTGCAAAGGAAGATTAATCTATATCAAATAGAAAAGAGAATAAAAAAAACTGCCTAAACTATGTCTATTGTAAAGTGCTAATTATTTAGATAATATTTGTTAAATAAAAATATGAGACCAAAGGATAATGTCAAATTACAATCCCCGAAAACTATATTTATGGAGTTAAAATTATAAAGTTTTGAAGATGTTAATAAAGTGGATATTTGTTTCAAAAACAAATATATATAGTTTCGATAAATCTTTTGATTTTAATAGTGAGAACAGTCCTTACATATTTATTATAAACAGATTTAAGTCTTATATTTTTAATATCAATTAAAAATCAATCGTAGTAACCATAAATGTAAAGAATTCTTGGAAAATAAATTTATTCTTCAATGTAGTTGAAAAAAACAAGAACTGAAAGTTTGCTTATTTTAAAAGTGTTCGTTTGCAAGATATGTGCAGGTTATGATTGAATTTTGTTTGCTGTTCGACATAACAAACCCTGACTGTTTTTGAATTGATGAAATTCCAGGTGCGTTTATTCCCTTTCATATATTCAATAAAACTTTCCACTAACCAACAATTGCATTCTTTGTATATAAATAAAACATTCGAATTCCTTGTGCTTTTCTTGAGAGATTATTTTTTACTTTGATATTCCTGACTAAAAAACAAATCCGATTATGTGAAGGAATCTCAAAAATTTTAGTTCAGTGACTAACCATAATACCGATATCCTAAACCATATTATCTGTGCCCTCAATCTCATTATCGACACCATGAAATTGGTAAATTGGAACATTATAACGATCAAATTTGCTATAATTCTCTTTTGTTTCATCGTAGTTTAGAAGAAATTGATTTCTCTGATAGTCCGGTGCCCTAATACATTTGAAGCAAATCTAAATAATACTTAATTTCTACACCCTCCAAAAATTTGAAGAACATACTTGTAATAAAAAAGATTCACTCATATTTTTTTCATATAAAAACAGAACTTTACTTTGTCTTGATGAGTTGGCTTCACTGGTTATAGGATAGGGATAATCACTAATCTAAGATTCCGATTTTTTTTTCGACATTTTATTGCTAAATAAATTCAGTCGTATTTTTAATCAAATTTCAGAACTTTCGGGCTCTAACCGTGCTGTATAGTAATGACATTTGTGCTAAAAAAAGGGGGGAGGGAAACATTGTTCTAGTTAATATATATATATATATATATATATAGTTTAAATTATAAAGTATTAATATCTTTAATGCGCAACTAAAAACACACATCATTTTGTTGTGTAGAACTTTTGTTTTAGTAGATATATAGATAAAACAATTACGAACTCGGGTCCATTCTTACTGGATTATAAACAATCTATTGCCGGCATTCANCCATTGTTATAGATGGAGGGTGGTCATAATGTAATGGCTCTTCGGTATATATATATATATATATATATAAAGAAAGAAAGAACCTTATAATTAATTTTCGAGGTATTACATAGGCCTCTATTTCTGTTAGCATTATTGCAAATTTTTAATATTGAACATTCACTTTCTAATATTTCTTGTTAGACTGCATGAGCATTCCTATCACAAAATGTTTTGTTTAATTCCTTAAAACAACTTTTTTTTCCAAAATTATAATTTTTTAAAGTAAATTTAAGAGAGTTCGAAAAAGAAATAAAGCAAAAAATATTCGCCAAAATTTTGATCATCACTTTCAAAGAAATTTTAAAAAAAATCAAATTAACGACTTTTGAATTATAATCGTTTAATTCTTTAGTAAGTAAAAATTCAGCACTTCTAATCTATAAAGTAATTAAATGGCAGCCATTACTTGTTTCTTTTCCTGCGATTTCACTCTACTTTAGAAGCCAAAGAGAATTATAAAAAAAGGAATATTTTATTCCACTCCGTCTGTTTGCTTCGTAAAAAAGAATGCCTCTGCTTTTTCGACGGTAAAAATCCTTTTGTGTCGACTTGTTGGGTTAAATAATAAAAGAAACTCGTATTTTTGAGTTCGAAATTGGTTTGTATAGGTCTTGGCTGCATTTTGGCTGGAATTATTCTCGTCTTCATTTGTCAAGTGCTTGCATGATTGCCCCAGGGTGTTCCGAGAACTCTTTTATCTGATTTTTTTTTTATATCTTTTATCGTGAAACTGTTTACTAAATGTAGAGACCAGGGACTACTGAAGCAAAATAGTTTGCATGGGCGGTGAGAATAGATGTCTCTGATATTTTTTTAAACCTTACTGTCATAAATTCCAAGTGTTTTCAGTTGAGCACTACGGTTAATAAGTTGGAAAATCACTAAGAATTTCATTACTTCATGCAAGTGTGAAAAAAATTCTAACTCAAAATGTACATCTAATTTCGATAAAGGTTTCTGAATTGTTTATATTTTAATTAGAAAATTGTTTATATAAAAAAGCTACGCTACGAAATGAAACAATCTTAAGGACTTCAATGAAAAAGAAAAGTCATTTTGTGCATACAGTTCAAATTTAAAGCAAAGTGAAGAAGATTTGTTCTAGTTATGATTCCGACTGATTTTAAAAATGTAGCTTTGAGAAAAAATTTTCGAAATTTGAAAACTGGCTTTAAGATTCTCGAAAATAAATAAAAGGCATTTTTAAGGAAAAAAATTTAGAGTTAGATGAAAAATATCTCCTTAATTAAGGTGAAGTATACAAAAAAAAATAACGCAACTTAAACTAAAAAGTATTGGAATTTTTAAAAAATTCGTCATCAGAGATTATTTTGGATATTTCTTTTAGCACAAAATTATATTACGAAAATTGTCCACTGAGCTTTATTAATTCAGAAAATACCAGATAACTTTCTTTCATTTTACTGCCGTGTTGGAAAAATTAGCCGATTAGTGGTTGTGTGGCTTATTATGACCTAGTCCAACTTTGTAATTTTAAAAACTAACACATAAAACAAAAATTATTTATGAAGCGAACTTTAGGACTAATTTGCTTTCATAAAAGACTTGGATGAAATAATTTCGCACTTAATTTTCATGGAGAACAAGAACATGAACATTTCTTAAGGTTGAATTGGCAGCAGTCCTTCTCATTGTGTTAAATGTGGAAGTTTTTCGTGGTAGTCCTTTTAGAGTTTAGCACAAATGTCATTTAGTTTCATCAGAACTTTTTCCACAAAGGAAGTTTGAGATATGATTCAATGAGATGACCCGGTTACGAATCCTAGCAACGGCTAGTCAATTGTACTGCCTGGCTTGAACCAAACACTGTCCTTACGTATAATATTCTCAGTGGTAGATGAATCATGGCTTAGAATTCTCTTTTCATTGGGTAAATTATGGGAGCTTTTCGTAGTTTTCCTTTCAGTTTAGCAAAAATGTCAGTTAGTTTCATCGAGTTTTTTTTTTGCATTCTGAATTGGGTTCAAAGTTACAAGGCTACAAATTTGAACATAATCCAATATTGATTATCTTTTAAAAGAGTTTAATAAAATAAGACAATAAATCTGGAGAAATTTCGAAAAAAAATTATTATAGAAAGCATCTCTTAAGTATTTAACACGAAAATATGAGGAGAATTTTATCTAAAGAATCTTTACCTTTGCTTTTACACTTATTTATATGACTTAAGGCGGAGAGGTTTATTTCATTATTCAAAGAAAAATTCCTTGAAAAACATATCATGTTTTGTCATGGAATTTGATGGATTCAGAAGCGAATGACAGGGACAAAAATAAAAACCCACCCTTTTCAACGTGACCGCTTAGATTACAGGCAATGCTTCCGTTGAAAGGATGAAAACTCGAGACCCCCTTCTGTTGTCATGGTTACCCCTACGCTCTACGTGACATGTGCAGGATGGTCGATCATTTTTGGAATCTTATCAGAATATAAGACGTTTGCATCGTTTATTAATGCTAAGTGACACGAACACCTTACTCGTATGGGAATTATGAAGATGTTTTTCTTTTGTGTTATTCAAGGGGATTTACAGGAATACTGCTTTAAAAGTCTGGGGGGAATTTTCCTCAGAGTCTGGAAGAATAACTTTTATCATGTGATAAAATTTAAATTTAAGGGTAACGCCACTCTATTTTTAGTATATTCAGAGGATCATGACAAAATAAATAATAGATAGTAATATTTTATATCTTCCCCTGCCTTTTCCTATCACATTTTCTTGATGTTAATGATCTAAGGGTTTCTATGCAATTATCAACCCTTATCATGTACCCATTTGCAATGATATAAAACTCTTTTATTTATTTTCTGAAATGTATAAATGATGTCTCTTTACTAATAAAAATTATCTGACTTATTTTCAAAAATATTTCAGAAGCATTTCGGAGACGTCTGATAGTATTGTGACGTTAAAACATATTGTGCTGCCATCTATTTATTAGAGATCAAAGATCAAACCAAATTGTAAATCTTAGCATTTTAGGATTGGATATCTTATCATCTCATTATGTATGATACTTTTCTCTTCCAGCAGGTTTCAATCTTATTCGTTTTTCCCATAGATAATTCCGGGTTCCAGTCCCGGGTTCCCATTTTCCTTACAGTTTTCTTTAATACAATCATATTTACAATGAAGGTTTTTTGTATGATACTTTTTTTGTTTGGCTCAGCTATTAAAAGTTTTCGAGAGGATTGCATTTTCAGCGAAGATAAAATATTTTAAATCAAATATCCCATTTTTTGTCTATTTTATCAAACGTTTACAAAAATGTATTTGAATAATTATTTGAATTATAGAAATTTGTCCATATTTATGGAATTTTTTTATTTTATTTTTGAGATATTTTTTTTGAAACTGTAATTATTTTTTTGTAACCTTATATCCATTTTGTATAAGTAATAATTACTGTTATATAATGTATGAAGCCTAAAGGCAAACTGAAATCTATTTTATCTCTTGAATAATAATTACTGTCACATAATATAGAAAGTCTAAGTAATTAAGTTTTGACAAAGATTCTAAGAAATACATATATTAAAAATCCATAAAAACAATAAAAAGAACATTAAAACTTTCAAAATACAATAAAATATTAAAAATACACACAAACAAGTTCAAATTGAAAATTACTTCTGTACAATGTAATTTAACAGCGCAAATCAATTTTCTTAACGCAACTTAAAAATTGCATTTTTAATTCAATCTAAAATTTTCAGTATTTTAATATTTTCAATAAAATATCGAATACATCTGAGATTTAAACAGATGTCTTCAATTTTAAACCAGAAGTCAAACTTTCAACTTAACTTTAAAACTTATTTCAAGTTTAGCTAAATAGAAATATATATTATAAAACTCTATAACAGCATGCTGTTTACTAACCTAAAAGTTAGACATTTTATATGGAAATACTCAACAAAACTAGGGAGAGAAGTTTGTAAAATAAACATCATGATCATATTTCTCGTTCTAGGCTCTCATTCAAAATTCTTTCGAATTCATGTATTGTCGAATCCTGGAATAGAAATAATGGAATTTAATATGACATTCTAAAACAGATGTTTACCAAAGTCTGACTAGTCTGGAATTTTCTCAAGTGATTTGTTTTTTCGTAAGGAATGCAAGAAAATGGAAAAACGTAATGGAATAACTTAAATTTTCATTCACATTAATTTTTAAGGGTCTCATCTTAACTTGGGAAAACATTTAAAAAAAAAAAAAACAATATGATATATTTTTCGCTTCCATTTTATAGTACTTATTTTTTTGAAAAATTTGTTGTATTGACATAAATCATGACTAAATTTTGGGTATTGTTTGACTTTTCTTAAACAAATTTGATATTTTAAGCCTGACACATTCAAAAAATTTTCCTGGAAAATTCTTAATGGCAAATGCACTGAATTTATAATGGTTTTATTTTATTTCATATCCGGCATTGAACAGCTGACCCAATTCTGAGCGTATTTATATCAATGTTTGACTTCATAGCCTTAAAATTTTGATTCCAACTCAGGGGACAAGGGAACTCTTGATTTAAGCAGTTGTACAAATTAGGATTCGTGGAAGATTTATTTATGGAAGTAACCTATATTTGCGTTATGTGAAGAAGATAACCACGAAAATCTCCCTCGGTTAGTCGGACGGCAAGGGGATTCCAACACATGATTCATCTACAACTGAGGATACTTTTGTGTCATCACTATGTTTGGTGCAAGCCGGAAGCAGAATTCGTATCAACCAGTCACCGCTGGAATTCAAACCAGATTCATTTCATTGCGAGGCTCACGCTATATCCTCTAAACCACCGTAGCTGAATTTACAATGGTTAGAAATTTCTTTGAATTGTAGGTATGCTGTAGACAAATCTTAAAATCAGGTGTCTCGCAAACCTCTGGCTACTTTTTGCAATGAACCAGATAAATTCGAAACGTCTCCAACATTTTCCAATAAGCCTGGTAATTTTTGAGCCTACTTCAATGATCCAACTTATCAAAAGGCTAATTGGAGAATTTATAATTCATTGCTCAATTAACCTGATTTATTGTTAGCTGAATGCAATGAGTGCATTCCAGCAAATGTTTATAGCAATGAAATTGAATTCATTAAAATAATTCAAGCAAAAAGAATAAATTAGCCATATGGAGCTAACTTTTCTAATAATCAGTTTAGCACCAGACAGGTTTACCAATATCGTCCAAACAACACCAGGACAAATAGAACTGAGAAAAAAAGTACAGCGACGTCCGAACTGGATTTGAACCCGGGATCTTTCTGATACGAGGCCAACTCCTTGACCACCAAACAGGTGCTTCGTCGCTTCATTTTCGATAGTTTAGTCTACATTGTAGTTTCGTCATTCTAGTTAACAATTTCTAACAATGCACTGCGATGAGGTTCCGAGGTGAGAAAACATTTTCGTCATATATTTGAGAGTTCGTGTTTTGTCACAAATCTCGAGATTACTTGACGAAATGATTCTCAAAATTAAAGAAATAGAGTCTAAAGATTGCTGAATTGTCAAAAAGTAAACATTTTATTTCTGAGATTGCTTTGACGTGCTTATAAATAAACCATCATATTTACTTTTAAATGTTTCCTAAATAAATATTTATTCACTAATATTTCAAATTTTAATGTAAAATATTAAACTTCTAAAATAAAAGAGAACAATAAAAATGAAGAAGAATTTGTGTAATTTTTTAATTGTTACTCTAATTACTAATAGTTAAGTGCAAATATTTTTTCTTTAGATTTTTATCTCAATTCTAATAGTTTATTATTAAACGCAAAAGCATTAAATTCATTTACATCAGCTTTTCTTACTTAAAAAAAATCTCAGTGAATGTGAGCCAAAAACTTTTATCGTTCTCCTCTAAAATATTTTTTTTAGTTAATGGGTATTTTTCGGATATTAACAGTGTTTGAAATAACTACTAGTAACACCCAATTTTGCACTGAAAACAGTCGTAAACCTATAGTGTTTCCCCAGTGTATTGGTTATGCAGGATTGCAAATAATTTAAACTTGTATTTGTACTCATTATCTTTTAGAAGGAACATTCTCATGTATAATATAAAAATAATCCTAACAACTTGAAAACATTTTAAAATAAATTATTCTCAGCTAATGTTGCAAATTCTAATAAAAAAAATTGAAAATAAAAATTTCAAAATGAAGGAAAAAAAGAAAAGTTTTTATATACTTTTTTGTTGCTGTTTCAATCGCAAACAATGATAAAATACAAATACTTTTTTTTTATCTCAGTTCAAGTAGTTTAATTTCAAACGTGTAACTATTGAGTTCATTTACAACAGCTTTTTTTTTTGTTAAGAAAAAAACATCTATCTCTCTTAGCGAGTGCGTCTCAACAGTTTTTATCCCTCTCCTCCAAACCGATTTTTTTTAGTATATATGCTCTCTTTTTTTTTCTCTCTTCTTTCTAAAGTCACGTGTACATCTTATTGGCTAGTAGCCAAACTTGATCAGCGCAAACAATTCTCTCGATTTTCATTGTCCTTTTTTTCAAGCCCTTTTTTTCAGTTTTTTTTTTATTCTGGCTTTTTAAGGGTACTTTTTGAGAAATATTTGAAGTGGAATTTTTTTATTGCTGCTCTGACCTTAAAAAAACCAAGCGTTCATTTTTATACTCTTAACTTTGATTTCTAATCCAATAATCTTGTCGCTGCAGTTTTTTGAAATTTTTTTAAAATAATTTCTTTTTTACTTTTGCTATATATTAAATTCGTGATGTGCAGACGACTTTTCAGTTCTATTCTTTTCGAAAGTTTCCAAGTGGTTTTCAGTGGTTTTCTTAACTTTTTCCATGTTTGTATAGCTCTTACCTTCCACTTAAAGAACGAATATCCCTTAAAAAACGTTTTTCTTTCAAACAATCAAAGAAAACAATAGGTACTTTTTCCTTTTTTTTAATTCTTTTCTACGAGCCAAATCTTTCTTTCAACAGATGTTGTTTGAAGATTTTTTTTTCAAGCTGTTTTATGTGTTGATTTTGCTCCTTGTTACACAGAAAACAATGATATTATAAAAGTTCTTTTTTCAGCTTAGTGCTGATAATTACATTAACACCATTTTTAATAAAACTTTTTTTTTGCGACAATACAATAAAAATCTTTTGCTCTCAGTAAGATTAAACCTTAGGATTTCGCTGGATGATGCTTAGAAACAATTTTTTGGCGGATGAATTATTTTTTTAAGAGTCGAAATATTTAATTTGCCAAGAAAAATTTTAAATTAATTTTTTTCGGGAAAATATACCTTTCAGACAGAAAATGATCTGAAATATGTATGAAGATAAATTGCGAAAGAATTTCTGTTTAATTCAAATAATGTACTAAAATCAGTTAACATTAAAAATATTATTCCTGATATTCTTTTTAAAATCTTTTTTCTAGCTGCTATGTGTTTTCTCATAATTTAAATAATCTAGATGGTTTTTTCAAGCGAAACATTTGGTTCTTTGAAACAAATTTTATGATCTGTTACATTCTGAGCGAAATGGCTCCTTATGTAAAATGACAGTGCAAAAATTTCTGAAATTACAGCGAAAATTCAAAAACATACATACTGAAAATACGTAATCACAAGCATTTTCTAAATTTCAATAGTCTTTTCAGTCAAGTTTTTCTTTTACCTAAAAATGTTTGTTTTCAAATCATTTTTCTCACTTCGAATTTTTTTAGCTGGTATGAAAATTTGCTCGATTTTTAATAAACCTATCAAAACAGTTGGTAACAGGTTCAAATGTAGCATGTTGCGTAAGTTTATTACTAGCACTTGAATATTAATCTAATATCTAATTTGTACTTTCATTTTTTTGATCAAAAAAATTGTTCTTAATAAAAATAAAGTTCTTTATTTTTTATTTTATTTAAAAAAGACTTTTCATAAGTTGATTCCCTTAAGCTAGTATGGTTTTAAAAAGTACATATTTGACTGCAAATTT
Organism: Parasteatoda tepidariorum; assembly: GCF_043381705.1. Classification (NCBI taxonomy): domain Eukaryota; kingdom Metazoa; phylum Arthropoda; class Arachnida; order Araneae; family Theridiidae; genus Parasteatoda; species Parasteatoda tepidariorum. Next base: position 49,459,696 of record NC_092211.1, on the reverse strand, counting down.
AAAATCGCTTCGAGGAGATTTACCTTGATTATTTCGACTTTAATCGTATGTACTAATGTCATAGTACATACGATGTATACGATACTATAATGTCTTGTACATACGATAGTACATACGTACTGTAATACGTACATATGAAGCACATACGTACTGTAATACGTACATAAGTAGTACATACGTACTGTAATGTACATACGATAATGTCTCTTCAATATTTAACTCCAAACAAAATAAAAAATTAGTATTTATTCACAAAATTGTTTACATTTAAATAACGCCTGTGTTGATGTTAAACTTCTGTAAATTTTAAATAAGATATGTTAATAAAAGTTAAAGTTAGTAAGTTCATTTTAAAAGTTACTTTTAGATAAGTTTTGGAAAGTCAAAAAAATTGCGCAATGATGCTTTTCTAATGAAATAAAACCATTTAAACATCGTGATAAAAACTTGAAAAATAAAAAAGGCTAAATTTTTAAAAAAGCTTAATAAAACAACTTTTGAAAATCTACTTTTCTATTATCAGTGTACTAAAATGAAGAAATAGTTTTTAGACTTGAGTGGTAAAAATACTCTAAATGGGGAAAATCTTTGAAATCAGTGGGTGCTAAAAGTCCAGTCCAGTCTTAAAAATGGAAGAAAAACAGGAAAAAAAATATCTCAACTCAAAATGTCGTTTGAAACTTTAAGCAATGCTTTTTCAGCATTCAGAAGACTCATAATTGGATAATATTTTTTTTCTTTAAGTTAATTTATTATAAGCAAAATAAATTTGTTTTCTACTTTTTATATAATTACATTATTGACTAAAAAAGTAATTATTTAACTTATTGCAATAAATCTGAGTTTATGAATGGCTTATTTACTTCATCAATTAAAAAAAGAAAGTGTTTAAAAATTGAAAGTAAAATATTTAACTCTTTAAGTATTGTTTAAAATTTCTTAGAAATTGGAAAAATTGAGTTATGTATTTCAAAACTAATAGCATTTTATTAAGATTTCTGAAGAATCGCAAATTTTCTTTCTTTTAAATGCACCGTTCAATTGGTTCTTATAGGAGAAAACTAATAAAAGTGCTTAGGCCATTTCAGGCTGCGTCCTTTGATGAGAAGACCTTTTTTTAATGCAAAAATTGGTGTTTGACATATCGATTCAAACTTCTTAAAACAAATCGACAGGAAATTGCTTCAAGTAAAACTAATATTAAGCACTAAATATAAACGAAATGAAATAATTCTATGATGAGCAAAATAAAAAAGCAAACACCCTATATAGCATTTGGTTCAATGATTTTTACGCAGTAGAGCATAATCTTACTGGTTTTCTATGCCTAATCTTTAATATGTTAATTATGTAGAGGCGACGATTTTTTAAATTACGAAATTAAATCATCTGAAATAATCAGCGTACCTTTGTATCAGTATACATTTTCTTCGACGGATTCAAATTCTTTCCTCTCTAGTAAGCGATATCTAAAAAGTATCGCCGAATCAGAAAAGTATAGAAGTATTTTTGGCACAATTTTGTTAATTTTACTTTCGTGTATTTCCCTGTACTACAAACAATTTTTAAGTGAATCAAAAAGTTTTAACCCACTATTATAGAATTTATTCACCCAAAGGGAAAAAATAATTTACAATAATTGTTTATATTTTCTTATAATTTTTAATCTGTTTAGATATTATTGATTTAAATCTGTTTGTAGGAAAATCAGTCCAAAATCAAGCCAAAAAACAAAACCAAGTGTTTCAAATAAATTAGCCGAAAAAGTTATTCAAGTGATTTGAACAAAGTTGAGCAACGAAAGTGAACTGACTGTTTTAAAATGATGGATTGGATTACTGAATCAATGCAGTGTTATCGCAATAAATGTTTTGATGGTTCATTCATTCGAATCAATTGATCAATTTCATAAGTTGCTGGAAGTGATTCGGTGATAAATGGTCTTTAAAAAAACATATTTTAATAGGTTATTTAAAAAAACATTTCCCTAAAATAAAAGAAACTTTCGATATTTTTGGAATTCAAATGAGTTTGTCAAATTATTCAAAATCGTTTTACTTGTACTGTACTGGTACTTTTTGGAAAAATATGTTTACATATTTTATTTTAATATTTTCAATAAATAATTTCTACAAATACACTATAATTCAGGCAACCTCTAGCCCAACATCAAAATTTTTCAGGAGTTATCTGAAATAAAAATCTCATTTATCTTAATCTAATCTGAATTTCTGAAATAAAGACGATTACCTGAAATATATAAAATAAATTTTTTATTTTTTATTTCCTGAACAGCTTTGGAGAACCCCCTTGAATAGCCCACCATCCAACTTAACGTGGCATCTCATATATTTAAACCCCTTTACCTGAAAATTGTTATCAATTTTTCAGTACAATAATAAATACATAATTTCTAAAACTCTTAGTCTAAACTTAGGGTTTCATATTGAGTTAAATATTAAAAGTGAAATATTAAATTAATAGTTAAATATTAGCATAAGTTAATATTAAATCAAATATTATCATAAGTTAAAAATGAAATATAAGCTTAGTTTTAACAGGAATTTAATTATACGAGCTCATCTTTGAAAAAGCATTTGCTTTTCTTTTCAATTCAATCACACTATTATAATAACCACATCATTCCAAACAATTCTTTCTGAAACTATTTCTCAAAAAGATGGCTCCTTTAATAAAATAGGTGAGGAAGAAAAACAAAATAAAAACTCTTCTCGAAAAAATTTTATTTACCAACACATAAAGTATTTAAAAATAATAAAAAAACAATTTCACGGTAAAAAGATTAAATCCTTCCCTTCCAGAAAACAGCATGTAAGGAAAATCGAACTTGGATCTATAAGCGAGTCAATAGAGATTATTCCTTTTTACACCATTATTAAAAGATAGTTAGATATTAAAAGGGAAATATTAAATTAATAGTTAAATATTATCATAAGTTAATATTAAGTCAAATATTATCATAAGTTAATATTAAGTCAAATATTATCATAAGTTAATATTAAGTCAAATATTATCATAAGTTAATATTAAGTCAAATATTATCATAAGTTAATATTAAGTCAAATATTATCATAAGTTAATATTAAGTCAAATATTATCATAAGTTAATATTAAGTCAAATATTATCATAAGTTAATATTAAGTCAAATATTATCATAAGTTAATATTAAGTCAAATATTATCATAAGTTAATATTAAGTCAAATATTATCATAAGTTAATATTAAGTCAAATATTATCATAAGTTAATATTAAGTCAAATATTATCATAAGTTAATATTAAGTCAAATATTATCATAAGTTAATATTAAGTCAAATATTATCATAAGTTAATATTAAGTCAAATATTATCATAAGTTAATATTAAGTCAAATATTATCATAAGTTAATATTAAGTCAAATATTATCATAAGTTAATATTAAGTCAAATATTATCATAAGTTAATATTAAGTCAAATATTATCATAAGTTAATATTAAGTCAAATATTATCATAAGTTAATATTAAGTCAAATATTATCATAAGTTAATATTAAGTCAAATATTATCATAAGTTAATATTAAGTCAAATATTATCATAAGTTAATATTAAGTCAAATATTATCATAAGTTAATATTAAGTCAAATATTATCATAAGTTAATATTAAGTCAAATATTATCATAAGTTAATATTAAGTCAAATATTATCATAAGTTAATATTAAGTCAAATATTATCATAAGTTAATATTAAGTCAAATATTATCATAAGTTAATATTAAGTCAAATATTATCATAAGTTAATATTAAGTCAAATATTATCATAAGTTAATATTAAGTCAAATATTATCATAAGTTAATATTAAGTCAAATATTATCATAAGTTAATATTAAGTCAAATATTATCATAAGTTAATATTAAGTCAAATATTATCATAAGTTAATATTAAGTCAAATATTATCATAAGTTAATATTAAGTCAAATATTATCATAAGTTAATATTAAGTCAAATATTATCATAAGTTAATATTAAGTCAAATATTATCATAAGTTAATATTAAGTCAAATATTATCATAAGTTAATATTAAGTCAAATATTATCATAAGTTAATATTAAGTCAAATATTATCATAAGTTAATATTAAGTCAAATATTATCATAAGTTAATATTAAGTCAAATATTATCATAAGTTAATATTAAGTCAAATATTATCATAAGTTAATATTAAGTCAAATATTATCATAAGTTAATATTAAGTCAAATATTATCATAAGTTAATATTAAGTCAAATATTATCATAAGTTAATATTAAGTCAAATATTATCATAAGTTAATATTAAGTCAAATATTATCATAAGTTAATATTAAGTCAAATATTATCATAAGTTAATATTAAGTCAAATATTATCATAAGTTAATATTAAGTCAAATATTATCATAAGTTAATATTAAGTCAAATATTATCATAAGTTAATATTAAGTCAAATATTATCATAAGTTAATATTAAGTCAAATATTATCATAAGTTAATATTAAGTCAAATATTATCATAAGTTAATATTAAGTCAAATATTATCATAAGTTAATATTAAGTCAAATATTATCATAAGTTAATATTAAGTCAAATATTATCATAAGTTAATATTAAGTCAAATATTATCATAAGTTAATATTAAGTCAAATATTATCATAAGTTAATATTAAGTCAAATATTATCATAAGTTAATATTAAGTCAAATATTATCATAAGTTAATATTAAGTCAAATATTATCATAAGTTAATATTAAGTCAAATATTATCATAAGTTAATATTAAGTCAAATATTATCATAAGTTAATATTAAGTCAAATATTATCATAAGTTAATATTAAGTCAAATATTATCATAAGTTAATATTAAGTCAAATATTATCATAAGTTAATATTAAGTCAAATATTATCATAAGTTAATATTAAGTCAAATATTATCATAAGTTAATATTAAGTCAAATATTATCATAAGTTAATATTAAGTCAAATATTATCATAAGTTAATATTAAGTCAAATATTATCATAAGTTAATATTAAGTCAAATATTATAATAAGTTAAAAATGAAATATAAGCTGAGTTTTAACAGGAATTTAATTATACGTGCTCATCTTTGAAAATGCATTTGCTTTTTTAAAAAAATCAATCACACTATGATAATAACCACATCATTCCAAACGATTCACGATTCTGTCGGAAACTATTTGCTAAAAAGATGGATTCTTTAATAGAATAGGTGAAGAATGAAAACAAAATAAAATCTCTTCCCTAAAAAAGTTTATTTACCAACACATAAAGTATTTAAAAAATAAAAAAACAATTTCACGGTATAAAGATTAAATCCTTCCCTTCCAGAAAACTGCCCAAATGTATGTAAGGAAAATCGAACTTGGAGCTATAAGCGAGTCAATAGAGATTATTCCTTTTTACACCCATTACAATCATTATTCATTATTCCTCTACTATTTTTCCTTTGAAACATATCTTCTTCTTGTTTTGCATTCCCTTTTGAAAGATAAAAATGAAGAAGCAGCGAAACATGGGAAGATTTTTATCTGGAGTGCTTTCATGGATTTCGGTCTTCCCTTCTGCATGCTGATGTGCGGGCAATGGATAAATCGTGTATTTCTCTACCCCCCAGTGACTCCTAAAGTCCGCGAGTAAAACGATGTTGTTGTTTTTCTTTCCTTCTTTTCCTATTTTATTTTATTTCATCTTTGTTCGAGTTGTTTTCTTGAGTGGATATGTAGGAGTGAAGTCCTAGATCTTCTCCTTTTTTAGAACTTGCGGAGTTTTTATTTGATCCCCATCCCGCATTTGAATAAAACCTGGAACCGGGGATTATGTTTTTTTATGTCGGTTGACTCTGAGTGGGCACATAAAAGAAAGTATGCGGGAATGGTTTTAAATGAAATATGTCCGTGCTTTAGGGATAAATAAATCATTTTTTCGTTAAAAAGGAATAAACTGGAAGGATGAGATAACAGGATAGCGGTGAAGGTAAATAAATGCATTGATGGAAAAAGGGTTGTGAATATTAAGGACTTTAATTCAGCAATGATTCAAAATGCATGAATTTTATTTAAACTCCGACTTTTCTTTCTAAATCTTCTATTTACGCTAGATTAAATTTATTTACACATTGACTGTAAAACAAATTCGCATCAAATTATAGTACAAAGTACCAGCACTTTGGATGCATCATCCATAAAATCTATTTTATTGTAAACTCTATTTTTAATATAAAATATTATACCGTAATTTTTACAGTATTATTTATGTAACTCGAGTGATTCTGTGATTTCACGGTAATTATTACTGTAAAAATTAAGGTAGTTCAAATTTTTTGTTTCGTAACATATTCCGTTAAATAGAATTTTATGGTGTACTTTTTTCTGTAATATGATCCGGAATTTTTTCACAGTGTTCTAAACACTTGGTTAAGGTTTAAACCAGCAATGAAATTTAATGGCTTTGATTCACCTAAATAGTCATTTATTATTTCACAAGTATGCATGGTAGAAAAATATAAACTATAGAAGTACATAACTTATACATATAATTTATAAAGTGTATCAAATATTGTACGCGTTGATGCAAATAAAAAGTACAATATTTGTATTTTAAAATTATCTAAATGCATACCTTACGTTATCAATTTTAAAATACTCTAAACGCCTCTTTTTTAATATCCTAATTTTCTTGCAATAAATTTTTGACAAACGATTATACAAATCATACCCGTGATAAATTCTTTCTTATACGTTCGATTCTCAACAAGCGTGGCATTTCGATCCTTTTACAAAAATTGTTGATACGGATTTCCAAATTTTTTTTTGAAAAATTCTGATGGTTCAAATTTGGTGCAGTTTTTACGCGCTCGATTCACGGCAATTTTATTTTCATTTTAGTGCAGTTTTGATTGTTTTTCCGTCAGCTGATGTGTGATTAATAGATAAATCGTGTATTTCTCCTTGACTATAAATGTAAAATAATGTTTTTAAAAGTAAAATAAAGTATGTAAAGTAAAGTATTATAAGTAAAATAATGCATTTTTTTATTTTAGTTTACCTTTGTTCGAGTTCTTTTCTTGAGTAGATATATAAAGGAGAAGTCCCAGATCTATTTTTAGTATTTGCGGAGTTTTTACTGTATTGTAATGCATATGATATAAATGGATTGAAGGGGAAGAGGTTGCGAATATTAAGAATTTATTCTACAATGATTCAAAATATATGGAATTTTATTTGAACTAAGGCTTTTTTTAAATCTTCTATTTGCACCACATTGAATTTACTTATCACGCACAGTAAAAAAATTCCAGAACAAATTATGGTATAAAGTAGCGGCACTTAGGATACATCATCTATAAATTTCATTTTTTCCTTAAAATATTATACTCTAATTCTTACAGTAATATTTATTTAATTAGACTGATTCAGTGATTTTACGGTAAATATTGGTGCAAGAATTATGGTTTATGAAATTTTTATTTTGTAACATGTTCCGGTAAAAATTAATTTCACGGTGAAAAGTTCCTGCAGTCTGAGCGCTGGTGCGTTTTACCGTAATTTGATCCGGAATATTTTAGTGTACTTAACGCTTTACTAAGGTTCACAGCAGCAATTATAAATTAATGGTCTAGGTTCAACTGAATTTTCATTTAGTGGTCCTAAAGTATACTCGGTAACAAATGTGAAAAATAAGCTATAATTATAGAAATACATTAGTTTTGTGTATATTTTACGCATTACATGAATTATTGAATGCATTTCTGTAACTAACAGCACAATAGTTTATTTTAAAACTGTCTAAATGCTTGCTTTAAGTTTTCAATTTGAAAATATTCTAAATGATTCTTAGTTTTTAAATCTTAATTTTTCTTTTTTGATAAACTTTGGTTCAATTTTTGAAACGCAACAGTGGGTAACCTATTCCTTCCACACGCTTGATTCTCAATGATTCCATCCTAAATCACATGGTATTTCTACTGTTTTGAAACAGTTTACTATGGATTATCGAAAGGTTTTTCAAATACTGATGATTGATTTGAATTTGATATTTTTAACGTACTTCATACAGGATGATTTTATTTTTAATTTGCATGGTTTTTAATCGTTTTTTCTTTTTGTCAGTGGATATTCGGGCGATTGATAAATTTTGTATTTCTCGATCCCCCCCCCCCAGGGACGCCTAAAGTCCGCGAGTAAACCAATTTTGCTTTTACCTTCCTTTTCTATTTCATTTCACTTTATTTCATCTTTGCCGAAATTGTTTTCTTGATTTGATATAGACGAATGAAGTCCTATGTCTTTTTTTCTTTCGGACTTGCGAAGTTTTGATTAGATTCCTATTTAGCGTTGTAATAAAATCTTGAACCAGAAATTATGTTTTTTAATGTTGGTTGACTCTGAGCTGGCCCACAAAAGAAAGTATGAGGGAAACGTTTTAAATGAAATATGTTCTTGTTTTAGGGATAAATAAATATTTTTTCGTTAAACAGTAACATACTGGAGAGATGAGATAATACGATAAAAGTGAACATTAATAAATGCGTTAATGGAGAAAACGTTGCAAAAATTAAGTATTCTAATCCTGCAATGATTCAAATTATGAGATTTTGACTTGAAATGCGACTTTGCTTCAACACTCCAATTTGAACAACAATTAGCATATTTTTGCCTCCTAGTCATAGCATAATATCTTTTTCTTTAAATTTTAAAATATTCAAAAGCCTCGTAAAAAGCTGGTGAAATTCGAAGCTGGAGTACATTAAGGCAAAACTTTTACTTTTTCAAAATTTCAGTAACATGAGCTTTATTTTTGCCTGTACAGTTATTTCATTGAGATGCAACAAACTGCGTTCAGAAGACGCTGAATAAATTTAGATCTCAATTACATATCCTGCAATGCATCAATAAAATCTATCTATATTAAATCTTTATCAATAATATAAATCTATAATGTAATCTATAATAATGTATCTATATATAAATTTTTCGATTTCCTTGTTGCTTGGTTCAGAAGGAAAAAAATCATTGTTCTCAATAATTATTAGTTTTAATGAAACCACTATGGAGAAATTTTTATTGCAATATAATTTTATGATTTTTTTTGTTCCCTGCTATATGCTTATTTATTGCCATGAGCTCTTCTTAAAAAAAATGCTCTATTTGTTACATAATTTTTATGAGAAATTTTACTGTATTCAGTTGGCATAAGTAGTGATACTATTCAATACCGGTGACCAAAAATTAACAATCACTGTTCTTATTATTACATAAATTCTTTATGTATACTGTTTTATATTTGAATAAAATGCAGAAACGGCTTGAAAAAAGCTGTTATCCGTTAATTGAAAGAGAAATTTTAAAGTTTAGGTAATTTTAAAATCATAGCAATTCTCAAATTCTGGAAAAAGTTCCATAAAAAGAACGAAAAAAACACCAAAAACTGTAAAAAAAAATTCAGCATAGTTTATATACATTTGATTATATAACTAAAGGTCTCTTAAGATTAATTTAAATTGTATAAGTTTATAAGCATGCACGTTTGAACGCTTGAAAATGTTAAGGGTGTCTTGGAGTCAGGAAAAACTTCGATGAGACACTCGGACAAAAATAACCAGGTGCTTTTCTTTCCCCCAAGTAGTACAGTTAAGTCGTCAATCATGTCAAACCCCCATTTCACACTCTTTTTACACTGTTTGGGAGGTCTGACAACTCCATGGGTCTGACCACTGCGGTCATGCCTTACTTCAGAAAAGGACTAAGTAAAAGCACGAATTTCTTATTTTCCTGGTGAATGAAATAAGCAAGTTTTTCTTTTTATAACAAATAAATTATACTTCGTGAAATCTTATCAATTTAATTATTTAAAATTTTAATAAAAAAATTTCTTAGAGATATTTCTTTTACTTCATTATTCACTTTTTAAATTTTATTCATAATGTTACATGCATAGCGTTTTAAATTCCAAACGTGGTTCTACTATTCACTGTTACTTTTTTCCGATTTTTTAAATTTAGATAATTTCAGTGTTTTTAAGCTTGAACTCTAAGAAAATTCATAAAGCCTATATGTATTTTGTGTTCTTTCTACAATTCTAAGTAAAGCGTAATATTTTATAGTTATCATTTTCATTTTAAAGTTCTCATAGTTACTTTCTTTTCCTTCGTTAGTTTATTATCATCTCAACCAAGATAATTTGAAGTTCAAATCAAACGACGATT
>NC_092211.1:49377946-49448094 GCF_043381705.1 Parasteatoda tepidariorum | reverse complement strand
ATATATATATACATAAATTTTATCTGACGACGTCAATGCAGCCTTTTTTTTTAATTTTAAAAGTAATGTCCCATATTAGCAATCTACGATAATCTATAACAAACGCTCCTCCACAAAATCTAAGCATGAAATACAAACAGAAATGCATGAGGATGCACATAAGAAAAGGTGGTAGGGAGAGTCATAAATCACAGTGAAAGCTGGTTTCAGCCTCCTGCGGTGCAAAGGGTAATTTTCGCTGTGGGTAATTATGTTGAAAAGGGTTTTAGAAGGGGAAGGAAATTTTGAGTCTGATGATTGAAATTATTGAAACTAATTTACGATTTACGTAATATGTATAAAACCTAGAATTAAAATATTAATCTTAAGTTATAGAGAGTGTCTTAAGCTTTAAATCTGTCTTAAAATTTTTCCAAAAATGTTAAAAATAAACTTGTAATTAAAGTTTATCTCCTAAATTTCAGTCTTTCGAAGAACATGTTAGTTTCAAAAAAGTTTTAAAAATATTTAAAATCTTCCAACTGAAAATTTTGTAAGATAGTTTAATAGTAGACATTTCAAAGCATACAATGAAGCAAAAGAAATTCCAAAATGTTAATTAGTGACTATATAATGAGTAGGCTAAGAATCATATAATTCTCCATAGACTAACATGGAGAACGACGAAAGTAGAATCTCTCTCCAAGACACCCTTAAGATCAAGGATTAATGTCAAATATCAAGATAACAGGATTTTTAAATATTATTCGTTTATTACATACGTAAAAGTTGTTTCTCCTTCACAGGAGTAGCTTTGCGGTGAAGCTTAATCTGCTTTACGAAAAGGGTAAAAGCTAAACGTTACTTATTTTAATTTTTTTTATTTTATTTTTTTTAAATCTTCTTGTACAGACAGGATTTCGATTAAAAAAAGTGCATTGGCAAAAGTGCTTTTTAAATAAAACTACTATTATTTAATATAATGCAAAATTCCTTATAGTTTCTTGTTTCACATAAGTGTTTTTTTATTGATTTTTCATTCTGTCTCTCTTTTACTATGTTCAAATATTTAAAACGAGTTTTCGTAAGTTCGCTAGCCAAGAGATTTTGTAATTATAGTTTTCTCATTTAAAAATGGTAACTTTTAATAAAATACTATAGAATTTAAGCAAGTTTAACTTTTGAGGCTCAAAAGTTAGCTCCTTAAAAATAAGATGAGTCAGATAAAACCATAATTTTTGGAAAATGCTTAAAATCTGTAAAACGCTTTTCAAATTTTTCATTCTTAATTATCTTAACACGACTAAATATTGTTTCAAACTCTTAAAAATCACTATTCTAAACCACTCACTAATTGCTGTGGCCATAAAAAGCAAGGAGAAAATATTAAAATAAAAAACTGATATTTATCAGATAATAATAATTATAATAATAATTAAGTATTAAAAACTGAAACAAAATGTTCAGTTACTCTAAGACTGATTTCGGTTATTGATTCCTTGAATATTATTTTATGCCATCAAAATTTTCAAAGTTTATTAAAATAAATAATCTATGCTTTTGATTTATTTAATTTATATAAAATAAACTAATTCTAAGAATTTTCCTACTAGGTAATGTCCCACGTAAGAAATAATCAAATCCTACATAATATACTGAAAACTAAAACAAAAATTAATTAATTAAAACGTAATTTCTTATAAATATAGAAAGTAAGAATCATCAAGCCGAAAATTTTACCATCGACGGAAACCTGTATATAGTTGTGGGGTCTCAATTAGAAAAATCTTATTTCGAAGGATCACTTATACTACAGGGCCGGGATAGCCTGGTCGGTAGGGCGCTGGGCCCATGCCCGAGAGTTCATGGGTTCGAACCCCGCCGGTCGAAGACTCCCCGTGTAGTAAATGGTGACTGATGCACGTTAAATCTGTCGAGTCTCAAAGTCCTCCATGTTCCCATAACAAATCAGTACCTCTGGGTACTGAATTGGAGATTGATCGTTCTCTGATTCAGATCAAATTACGATCTATGGATGAATGAATGGATGCATGAATGGGTCCACCCTATGAGACGTATGAGTGTCAAAAGTCGAATTCTTTGCCATAGATGGCGCCACAGGAAAACAAGAACAATCGCACCTCCTGTGCCTTAATGGCATACGTCAACAACAACTTATATTACAAAAACATATTACGGAATACTTCAGTACATATTATAACTTGTCATAATTTCAAAGATTAGAAACACAGTCTTCCTTTGTTTATGCAATTTCTACAGGCATCCAGTTTCAATGAATTTTCAGAATTTTCTACTTAAAATAAGTATTGAAACAAAGTCATACGTAAAAAATAATCAAATCCTACATAATATACTGAAACGTAAAACAAAAATAAGCAAATTAAAAGGCAACTTCTTATAAGTATAGAAAGCAGAAATCATCTAGTCAAAAATTTTATCGTCGACGGCAATCCTCACATAGTTGGGAGATCTCAAGATATTTTGAAGGGTCAATAGTATTATAAAAACATATTACGGAATGTTTCAGTAAATAATATAACTTTCCGTAATTTCAAAGATTCTATAAGTAGAGATACAGTCTTCCCTTATTTATGTTATTTCTAAAAGCATCCGGTTTCAAAGAATTTTCAGAATTTTTTACGTAAAATAAGAATTGAAATAGCATCCTGCATAAAAAATAATAAAACTTTACGTAATATACTGAAATCATAAACCAAAATAAGCAAATTAATGCGAAACTTCTTATAAGTAGGAATCATCCAGCGAAAAACTTGACCATTGACTGAAACCCGTAAATAATAGTGAGATCTCAATTAGGATGAACTATTTCGAAGGATCAATAACATTATAAAAACATATTACGGAAGGTTACAGTTCAAATAATTACTTACCATTACTTCAAAGATTTTAAGAGATAGCATCAGATAGCCTTCCTTTATTTACGTGATTTCTTCAAACATCTTGTATTAATGAATGTTTGGGATTACCTAGATAAAAGAAGTAGAAAAAAATTAAAACGAGAAGTTTAATGGCATCTAATTTCTACCTTAAGATCAACCTACTTTTATCTATCGAAAATGTATCTGAATAATATTATTTAATCCAATAACTTTACAGCGTTCGTCTATTTACTTTTCAGAACGATTCGTAACGTTTATTAAATTATGTGAGTTGAATTTAAATTAGCTTGTTATTATTCAACGCCATCTTTAATAATACTATGTTTTTAATATCAATAGCTTAAATTAGAATAAAAGAATTATGTTTGGTGTAAAATGTATCTTGAAAGGAGCTCGAAGATTCAATTAAAGTATTATTATTGAAATTAAGCTCATTAAAATAGAAAGATTGATTTGCTAAATAAAGGTTCACTTTAAGTCTAATGTTATTATTGCAAAATAGTAACAAAAATATAAAAAATAAGTAATAAGAAATAATAAGAAATCTTTGACTGCAAAAATGATTTTATAAGCAAAAATTAAATAGCAAATTAAATTTTATTGATTATTTAAGCTTATTTAAATAGAAAGCTTCATTCTTTAATTTAAGACTCATATAAATATGGAAAAAAAATGAAAAAGCCTGAAAATATTAACTGTAAAAAAAATTTTCTAAGCATAACATAAAGCTAAGCATAACTAAGCATACAATTTGAGTAAATAGATAGAATAAAAAGTTTTAAATGCTATTATTGTGCCACTTAAAACTTATAAACAACTTACTGCAAGCTAATTAAAAAATTTATTGCAAAATAAGCAATAACTTCTTTAGCAATATACCTGCAAAACTTTAGCAATAAACCTGTGCTTTAGCAATATACCTGTAAAAGGTTAAGTAAATCGAACAATAAATGAAAAAGTAATCAAATTCGTTAATATGAAAAATATTAAAAAATGCCTCTTAAAAATTTTAATAATTATCGTCAATCTACACGCTAGTTTAACAAACTTTTAATTTATACATTTTATGAGTTTTAGTCTATTCTGCAAAAACAGGTTCTTGAATTTATCATTGGAATTATGCAAAGTTAAACAAAATAAGTTTTTCCCCCCTTTAATTTCGCATCTTTTTAAATTGAAACTTAGTAAATGGTAACTTAAACATTAGATCGAAAACTGCACATTTTTTAAACATTCGCTATTTTAAGGAAAGTTAATATTTTCAATTATACATCTACTGATAATAGAATTTATTTTGAAACACAATTTGATTTTCTTTCTCTTGAGCAGCATATTTTTTAGTTATTTGGAGCAGTTCGGCGAAGAGATTTTAATTTCTGAATGCACCTATTACTATTTTAGAAAAGATAGTTAAGAGAAAACTCCAAAACTCTTTTTTCGTAAGAAATTGCAAAAAAAAATTATTCATCGTTCCTGTACCCAAATAAAAATTTCCCAAACAGTGCCTGATTTTCCCTATTATTGATTGACATAACTCATTAGTAAATACTTCTTTTTCTCCACTGAACTATAATACTTATTCTCAGATTTTTTAATCACTTTTAAAGAAAAAGCAGTTCTGTGTTTAGACTTTGAAAAAAAATAGTTAAAATATCTTAATTCACTACATGATTAGGCAATTCTTAATCAATCTTAAATTAAATATTATCGAGGAAAAAAAACTGGTAAAATTACTGTACTGTGTGATAAAGATATTTCTGGTTAATAAACTGTAGTTCTTATAAAACCAAAATTTGCGGTTTTATAATTATACCTTTCATTTGGAACAAGGGACAAACCTGGAAAGTAAATTTAACCAAATAATTGATATTTACGCCACGCTTTAAGTTATCATGATAAAATTACCAAATTTTACCACATTTACAAAATTTATCACACATTAAAAAAATCATAAGATTTTGGTGTTCCAATAGAGATTAAATGAAAAAATGGTAAATTTTACCCAATTCTGGTAGTTTTGACCATATTTCTTTCTCATCGTAAAATAATGCATTGCTGAGAAAAAACATAGCTTTTTCACATAATATTTCCTTCCCAAAATAATTATTACCTGCTCCTAGGATACGCATACAAAAATGAAGGATACAACTAAAATATTGATTTTATGTCATTATCCCTTCTTAACTTTCTCTTATGTTTCGGTGTAAGAAAAATAAAGCTTTATTTGAAATGGCTTATTTCAACTTAAAGTCTTATCATGTTATGGTATCAAAAGCTACACTAATCTTTAAAAGAAATAAAAACTAAAATACAGAAGGAGCTAAGTTATCGCGTTTTTACGATCTTTACAGAGAAAAACTGTTAGTTCACATGTTAAAGCTCCTGTTAAACTTGACAGAAGTTTACAACCAGCTTAATTAGAAAACTGTGTTTCTATAAACAGTCTGACAAAAAATAAGGTATACCTCGAGTTGGAATGCATTTTTCCATTAACTTATTTCAATTATAGCATGTTTTACTTTATTCTATTTGTTGAAACTCGTTTATTTTTAGTGTTTTATTTTAACATAATTTCTCCGGAATGCCTTAGCTTTTTGGTAGAGCTCAAATCATGAATAATAAAAGCATACTTAGAGCATGTGTTTGTAAAGTAATTTTTATTACAGCACATAAAGTAGCTTAAGTGTTATTCACTTAAGAGAAGCTATTTTGACACGTATTTTGGCTTAGTAAAAATAATAAAAAAATCAAAATAATAAAAAATCAAAGTAATATGTAAGCAAAATAATGAAAAAGGAGATTTAAATGTATTTAAAAGCGTGTTAAGTGTTGTAAAAAAGGGTAGGTTAATGTAAAATCTATAAAAACCCATTTGAGAACAAAACTTGGAAAAAAACGTGTTTAATAATTATTTAAATAAAAAGAATTATCTGATCGTCTTTGGCATACTTTAATGAAATTCTTTTCAATCTTTTTTGCAATTTTTTACAGCACAAAAGTGGCTTAAGTGATATTTTTTAATACGTATTTTTGTTCAATGCAAAGTTTACAAAAAATAATGAAAAAGGTGATTTAAATATATTTAAAAAATCGTTTCCAAAGTTAGTAATGTATAAAAATTATAGTAGTATAATATATAGAGAAATCCGTTAATAAAGGATGCCAGAAAAAAAATTTTTAGTTTTCTTAAAGAAAAGTTAGAAAATGTACTTGGTTATATTTCAGGGCATTTTCTTTGGTAGTTCTTTTTTTATTACAACACAAAATTACATAAGTGTTATTTACTCCTGTGAAGTTATTTTAACGCTTTTACTTACCGTAAAATTTGCCAAAAATAAGAAAAAAAAGAGATATAGATGCATATCTCTAAGTTAGCATTGTATAAAGAGTAGAGTAATATTATATCTAGAGAAATGAAATCCACTTGGAAAGAAACTGAAAAGAAACTTGTGTAATTTTTTTATTAAAAAAAATATGTAGTGTATTTAGTCATATTTTAATGCATTTTTTGAAAAAATTTTATTACAACATAAAAGTAGCTTAAGTGTTATTTATTCATGAGAAGTTATTTTAACACTTTTTTTACTGAAAAAGGCATTAAAATATGACTAAATACACTACATATTTTTTTTAACAAAAAGACTCAAAAATAAAGGTAAATTCAAGATAAAAATAATAAAAAAACGGGATTTAAATGCGTCTAAAAGCTTAACTCTAAGTTGATTTTGTATAAAGAGTAGATCAATGTAATATCTAGAGAGATACGCTTGGTAAAGAACCGGAAGAAAATTGTGTTTAATATTTTGATTTTAAAAACTTTTTATCTAGTTTACACAGTTAAATTTAAATGCATTTTTTATTAAAGCAAAAAAGTAGCTTATTTACTCATGTAAACACAGTTTATCACTTTTGTTTTCGGGAAAATATGCTAAAAATAATAAAAAAGGGAATTTAAAACGCGTTTAAATGCGTATCTCAGGGGTTGTTTTATGTTAAAAGTAGAGTAATGCAATATTTGGAGAAATTAAATCCACTAAGAAAAGAAAATGAAAAAAAAATTTTTATTTTCATTAAAAAAAAGGTTGTATAGTGTACTTAGTCATATTTTAATGCTTTTTATAATATAAAGCCCTTATTACAGCACAAAATCAGCTTAAGTGTTATTTATTTATGAGAAGTTAGTTTAACACTTCTGTTTATTTGAAAATGAGCCAAAAATTATAAAAAAAGGAAATTAAAATGTGTTTAAATGCTTATCAATTAGTTTGTTTTGTATAAAATGTAAATTAATGTAATATCTAGAGAAATCCTCTTAGATGTTGAAAAAAAACTTGTTTAATATTTTTATATAAAAAAAAGTTATATAGTGTACTTTGTCACATTTAAATGCATTTTTTGTGAAGTTTTTTTTAAAACGCAAAAGCAGCTTAACTGTTATTTACTCATGTGAAGTTATTTAAACATTTTTTAGTATGCAAAAAGATGTTTACTGGAAACTGTTCTAAAAGTAATAAAAAGGGGAATTTAAACGTGTTTAAAACTGCGTTTTTAAGTTTGTATTGTAAAAAGAATTATTAAATGTAATACTTAGAGATATCCAATAGGGAAAACAACATGAAAAAATTAGCTGATTTTTTCTTACAAAAATAAAGAAACGCATAGTCAACTTTTTCATACTTTATTGCATTTATTTGTAAAGTTCTTTTTTTCATTGCCCAAGAGTAGCTGAATTCACGTATATGGAGTCATTTTAATGCTTATTATTTATCTTTTGTGATAATATTCAAAATATTTGAATGCCTTATAATTCATGTATTTAAGTTTGTATTGTAAGGAGATTAGGGTAATATGATCACACTACAATGCATGGATTATTTAAATTAACTACTGGGGATGGAGGAGGTTTACAGGGGGGGGTCTCACATCTAAAAGAACTGTACGTCATAAGATTTAAAATACACCTATTCTTTATTACCAATTCAAGCAGAATTTCTTTCCTTTTTACACTTCATAATACCAATGAAATACCATTCAATTTTAAACTATTTCATGTGAACAAACTTCATGAGTCAACACAATTATTCGTAATTTTAACGTGAACTGGACTTTTACTTATATTCGTTTAATCTCATCTAGCTTATACTTAAATACTAGTCTAAAAGTTTTTTTACGTTTAATAGTTTTAGAAAATCCCATCTTTTATATCCTATAAAAATATTTTTTAAGAAAACTATTATTATCACCATGATTAATTTGCAATGTTAAAATCTGTCAACACACCAGGCATTTCCTATAAGACGCAATTTCAGTAATTTTATTCAATTTAAGCTGATTTAATAATTCCTAACTTTAATCAGGCATCAATATCATTTAAGTACTAGATGCCAAGCGGTATTAAATTAAGAGAATTCTCAAAGTTAATGAATGGAATAGTACTGAAACATCATGCCCTTCTTGTGTTGATGTTTTAACGATAGCGAGTTAAATTAATTTAGAGACAATATTTGCTTAAATACATTTTACGAAACAATCGCAATAGTTATTAAATTGCCTATCTACTTAAATACCAGGGAAATAGTTTCGAATTCAGATCATATTTAAGTTCATTACAAAAGGACAAAGACGAACATTTGAGCTTTGTTTTGGAAATAAAGAGGTACAAAGGAATTCATTCAATTTCATCTAGTTGTTTCAATGACATAGTACTTAAAATTCCCTTTTTAAGAAAATAATGTGCTTTTAATTACGCCTTTAAAAATCTTTTAGTAGTAGTATTATGATTAAGATGGTTGAAAAATAATTTGATGTGATTGTAATATGTGCAGCAAAATAATTAGCGATGCTTGAAATAAAAACCATAGAACAAGATAATATTGATAAATTTTCTCATTGAATGATTTTTCTTACTATTTCTGTCATTTATATCTTGAATATTTCGCAAATATTATTTATATTTTGAATTGTGCAATTTTAAATTAAATATAAGTTAGAAAACACCAAGTTTTTATTAATGCTTTTCTGAAAACTTATTTATGTAGAAAAAAGACTTTTAAATAAAACCTTGTTCAAGAAAAGAAATTTTAAAAGTTCTTATAGAGGTTTCAAAAGTTTTTTGAATCTGTAATTTTTTTTTATCTTCATTAGATTTACGTACCTGACAGATTTCAAAATCAATTACAGGGCTTAAATTTTTTACTGCTTTTTTGTACAAATATAATCATATTTTCCAGATAAGAATCCACTACAGATCCATGCTAGGTTTGAAAATTCCAAATAGGACAAATACCAAAGGTTAGAATCCTCTTGTCATCAAGCAAACCATGAGAAGTTTTTGCAGTTTTCCTCTCCGTTTAACGCAAAAAGGGGTTAGTTCCATCAAAAAGTTCTCAAAGAAAGTCATTTTGCCCCAATACTTGATCCAAGTGTTCCCCTTATTTTTGGATCGGGTTCAAAATTACAAGGCTACGGAGTTCAACATTGATAGTCGTAAACTCAAAATTGAGCCTGCTGTTCAACACCGGTCATTAAAATAAAATGTGAACAAAAAGTTGTTTTTTAAGAAACTAAGTTTTCTTTGCAGGGTTTGTAACTTCGCTATAATTTGTACTATTCATTGAACACATTTTACGCGGTTGTCTCAACTTACGAAAAATCAGACCTTTAAGTAAAAAGCTGTCTAGGACGCTTCATTTCTTGTTTTAAACAATGCACTTTTCTTAAAGTTGTCTTAAATACGAATAAAATACCAGGTAGAAAAAAAATTTCCCATTGACAGACACATTACAAATTTGAACAATTTGGTAATACATGCCTACCATAATTTAAAGATCAGAAATATAATTGCCAAAAAAAGCTTTCACTCCTTGATTAAACTAAAAACATTCAGCATATAAATAAAAACTTACTTGGAATTTATTATTTTATATAAAATAGAAAACTCTCTGAAAAATGTTTCAAAGATCTCAATTTACTTTACAAATATTTCATCGAGAAAAACCCATCAATTGTAAAAAAAATAAATTTCTTCGGCGTTAATAATTCATGCTAAGAGTAAGATCTTGACGAGGTAAGAAGTCCCGAAAGCAACTCCACAAAATCATATATACCGTTGTCATTTTCGCAATCGCTGAAAAATTTACCAACCCTGAATCTACGTCTTTAGAAAGCGGCAGCGCACAATTTTCTTCTCCTCTTCCTTAGTCCTACAAAAAAATAACTACTCATTTTTTTTCCTTGCTTGGCGACGTTCATTCCTGTCAAGGTACTTTGGTGAAAAAAGCATGAAAAAGAAGAAAATAAATCCCATTACCGCACCTTATTTCCCAGAAAAATAACACTACAAAATATATGAATGGTTGTCGCACCTACCTCATCTATCAAAGCTGCAGTGCTGCATCGTGCGTTGTCATTTTTTCTGCAGAAAACCCTTTATCATTTTGTAATGCGGTTTCAAATTTTTTAGAAGCCTCTTTTTCGACTTATGAAATAACGACGGTAATTCGGTGGGAGGGTCTTTTTTTTCCGGAGTTGCATTATATTTTAAGGGTCCGATGGCGTGATCATATATTTACTGTCTTTTATTTTATTCTTTGAAGTTTTTTTTATCTTTGAGTTTTGCTTATTGTTAGATGGCTTATTTGGCGAAACTAACAAAATTTGTTCCCTTGAGGAAAAAATTAGAGAAATAATGAATATTTTTGAAGGAATATAGCTGAAGGAATAACTTAAGAGCTTGTTCCGCTAATAGGAAGAGTTGTTGCCGAAATTTCAAATTTTTCTTTGTTGCCTTTGAGCACGAATCTATAATTTGACACTTTTGTTTTGCTTTCTGTATTGAAAGAAGCTTTTCGGATGCTACACCTCCAGGGTACATGTATATCTGAATAAATTATTCTTCTAAACTTAAAATGTACTAATGAATACTTTTCTAATCATTTAATTGCATATTCCGAGTACATCCCGTGTATCTTGTAATATACTTCTATGCTAATTTTTCCATGAAAAAAAAACGCAACTAACTTCCTTCTTTTCGTTAAACAAAGGGAGGTTAAATTGCATTTTAAAATGCTTATAAAGCAGTCGTTTTTTTACTATCTTCTTCTTTTAATTTATTAATATAATTCTTACTTCTGTATTAAGCTTAATCTTTGAGAGGTTTAAATAAGTTGGCTGAAAATTAAGTTAATAGTTTATAAAACTTTTATCTCATTTTCTGTTCTCGCAATATAATTCGCAGTGCCCACAAATTTAAATTAAGTATTTTCTTAACTCCTTTGATTCGAGCCGGAAGGGCTCAAACCCAAAAGCATTCGCTTCCCAAAGAGACACCCTAGGTTCGAATCCCATATATGACTGGTTGATTTATATATTGCGCATGCCTCTCTCCAACTACAGTGCTAAATTTAATTACTCCATTCGAAAGACGGATAATGTGGTCGAATTCCTTTGCTTTCAAGATAAGGTTTTCATCGTTCTTCCTGTTTATGCAATTCAAATGTCCAAAAAAAAATCGTCCACTAAGATGAGTTTTCCACAAAGCTTATTGCAGAAATTTCCATTCACTTCAGACTTGAATTCAGAATTACAAGGCCAATTGATAATCGAAAAAATAGGCCGTTCAAATCTATAATTATTATTAAAATAAATAAATAAATTAATTAATTAATTAAAAAGAAGGAAATAATAGAATAATCGTTTTGATTTTCAAAATGGCTTTGGCGATGAAATGTTCTACATCCATTAAAACGAGTCAGTTTGAATTTCGGCAATGGATCACTGTTTTTTATACTGCCCTTAGATGATCAATGTTCTGTCGCAAAATATCCTTAAAATTAGTTGGAGTGTTGTTTCAAATAATCTTGTTGTCGAACTAAGCAGAGAAAGTTCGCATGAATTTCCTCTTTGCGAGCATAAATGTGGGTTCGTATTCTTAAAGAATTACTTCACGAAGTTGAATTTGTATAATTCTAGAGCCAGAGGATTCCTTGTTTTTGCATTTATTGTAAAATTACAATTCTAATAAAATCCATTCGATAGAAACTAATGTTTTAACATAATTAATTGAATTTTGAATCATGAAGTTCTTTGCTTCCATTTGACAGAACCTCCCGCTATCTTGCCTTTTGTTCTGTTGTAATTTTTTTCTGCAACCCATTTCAAGAAAAAATATATTTTTACATTCCATTTTCTTTAAAGAAAGGAAGGTTGAGTTAAATTTTAAAATTGATAGTGCCATCATAGATTTACTGACATTTCAATTACTTGGTCATTTATTTAATGGAAAATATTCAAACAGCAAAATTTAAGGAAAAGAAAGTGTCCTAAATCGTCTTAAATCTGAAATCAGCTTTAAATATATAAATTTAGGCTTACAGAGTTCAAAAATCATAGAGTATTAATGTATGTGGGGTTAGCAATAAAATCTAAAAATTAGCTTTGTAAAAAATTATTTCGTGTTTGAAAGTAAATCATACATAAAATAACTTGATTTTCTAAAGAAGAATTTTCAAGCCTGATTTGCTCAGCAAAATAGTGAAATGAGCGTGGAAGATTAATTTTCGAACTTGCTTATTAAATTAATGTTTATTTTTCAAATACATTAAGCACATAGGTAAACGAAAACGTGGTTCACGCTTTATTCTACCCAAATAGTACATAAAGCTGAAAAAACAGTGATAAGTATAAAAATTAGTTTTATTGCAACATTCATTTTTTGTGGTTACTTTTCAAACTTACTGTTTTGTAGCATGAATCAGGACTAACATTATCAAATATGTTATGGGATATCTAAAAAAATATTACTCTTTTCTAATTTAATATTTTTGTTATTCAGAATTGTGATCTAACTGTTCGGTAGTATTGTATATAAATACATAATACAGAAACAAATGTACCTTTATTTCTTAAATAGAAAACTTATTGGACAAACTAAAATTCCCACTCTATCTTTGAATGATCCTGATCTATTGTGATCAAATTGTTCTTATAAGAATAAAATTTCACTGTAAAACTTTATGCTGTTAAATAACATTTTTCAAAGTATTTGCATAAAAAAATTTCTTTTGTTAAATTCCATAATGCTTAGTTTTTAATTATTATTATTATTTTCAGAACGAGCACCAGCCGAAGCTACTTTTCGTGGTTCAGAATATCTAGCATTCAACCTCCTGTCTTTGAACTCAGAGCCAATCCTGAGCTTCAGCGATCAAATCTCACTGTTCTTCAAATCCCGTCAACCCAGCGGTTTACTTCTATACACCGGAAGAGGTGAGGACCACTTATTGCTAGCCCTGAGAGACGGTGGAATCATTTTAGTAATTCATCTGGGTTCGAGTTCAGTAGAGAAAGTGCTGAAGCCAGCTAAAGTGAGATTTGATGATAATCAGTGGCATAAGGTGCTCGTCCATCGAAAAGTCAGAGAAGTACGTAAAATTTACCTTTGAAATAATGCAGCACAGGAATAATCAAAGACAGTATTTGAAATTCCAGAAATTGCTAGTTTATATTGCTTCTTGACTAGCTGATAGAGAGGTAGGGGAGAGTGGGGTCAATTGTAACATTTTTTACTTAACTATTTTTAACTGACAAAAATTCCAATATATTATTAGTATTAATTGACAGACGAGTAAAGTAGGCTATCCTCTACTAGAAAAAAAAATAAATACCTTATTTTAAATTTTATTATATCAGTTATTAACAATTTTTGACAGTCGTGCACTTGTTACAATTGTCCCCACTTACGGGGTCAATTGTAACAGTTCATAAATTCAACTAAAACATAGTTAATTATACATATTATCATAGTTGTGATATATTTTTTTATTGATCAAAATAGTAATGATACTTTAGGAGTCAAAATAATGATGAGCAGAGACCTAAAGGGTCAAACTTTAAGGGGTTAAAAATTTTAATTTATGCTGTGAAAGGTGACAAGTGAAATAATGCACATGCAACATAATATAAATGATATAGGAAACTATGGGTGGTTCTTAAAGAGTTAAGTAATGGTTTGTAAACATAAAATTATTTATTTTCAGCTGTTACAATCGTCTCTTTACTTATTGTTACAATTGTCCCCAAGACGCCATTTCAGCTTCATTTGTTAAAAACAATGCTAGTTAATTAACAAAACTAGTTTTTTTTTTCAAAATGTTAATTAAGGTGTCCACTTACATATTCGGTTAATAATTTTTATTTGTTTAAACAAAATTACTTTGCTACAATATAATATTCTAATACCAAAAAAAGTACTTACGTAGCGTGAAAATATCTTTTGCGATGTAACTCTTTCAAAAGTACATAAAAATGGTTGCCAGCAGGGGTGTACATGTAGATTTATTAAATACACCTTGTTCGCCACCTAGGAACCAAATCTAGAACCCGACACTCGAAATATTTGCTCTGTTACAATCGTACCCTGTTACAATTGACCCCACTCTCCCCTACCTATTATAGTGCTGAAACGAATTAATTGAAAAAATAACAGATCATTGATAAGAATTTAATTATTTCTTGGCTTACTGATGGAGATTTTGGATACTATGTTATAAATTGCAAGCGTGGGTCTATACTGCTAGTTGATATTGCTTCTTGACTAGCTGATAGAGAAGCACCTATTATAGTGCTGAAACGAATTAATTAAAAAAAATAACAGACCATTGATCAGAATTTAATTATTTCTTGGCCTACTGAAGGAGATTTTGGATATTATGTTATAAATTCCAAACGTGGGTTAATTTTAAATATTAAGAGATCCTTTCCTTAAAGAATAGCTTCCTTCAATACGTGACTACAAGGCTTTTCTGGGTTAAGAGTAAATTTTTGAGAAAGTAACGTTTGATACTTCTTAGTATCTCTATGATTATAATTCTCTATTAAAAAGTATGACCAAGCAACAAATTAAGAAAAATTTGCTGTTTTCTCAAACAGCAAATACAATGATGCAGGCAAATACAATGGTACTAAACAACAAATACAATGATACTAAAATCGCAAAATAATGCTGGGACTTGAAGTAAATTTTCTACGCCTATTTTACTTTTTTAAAAACAAATAAAAATAAGAACCAAAAAAAATATATAAACACCTTTAGAAGCACGTAAATAATAAAGTTTTCAACACACAGAAATCTTTTCAATTAAACTTTTAAAGAAAAACAGTAATTATATTTTATTAGTTTCACACTTTAATCTGATTTTTATTTTAATTTACTTATTTTACTAGACTTTCATCGCTAAATAAATTTACAATTCCTTTTTTTATCAAATTATTCAGGTTGAGTATATTTCTCCCTTTTATTTTAGGAAATTTCCTTACAAAATAAGCCACTTTAATTCTAATAAATGATATAAACATATCATGTTGTATTAACCAGTGTTGAAAATCAATCAAAGAGCTGTTTCGATGACGGTTTTAAATTACTGAATTTAAGTAAATTAGAATTAGCTTTTGAATTTAGGCATTGACGATCCGAAATGAATAATATACCCTGCATCACAAGCAGACTAGCTTGCAAGAAGACCCAATTTCAACCCAAGCAAGTTTCATCTACAAACAATAATTGCAGATTTTATTTTATTTCATAAATGGTGCTAAACACCAGCTCCAATTCTGAGTTTATGACTATCAATGTTCAACTCCATAGACTTGTAATTTTGAACCTATCTCAGAAGACAAGCGTACTCTTAGATCAAGCATTGGGATAAACTAGAGTTCGTGGAGGACTTTTTGATGGAACTAATCCCTGCACTTGTGTAACTTGAAAAGAGGAAAGTCACGAAAACATTCCTTGATTAGCTCGACGGCAAGGAGATTCTAACGCATGACCCGTCTGCCACTGATGATATTTTACGTTTGTGCTATGATCGGTGCTAGCCAGGAGCAGAATTCGTATCAACTAGTCACTTTTGGGATTCAAACCTGGATCACCTCTTTGGGAGGTGAACACTCTATCTTCTGAGCCACAGCGACTCACAATTACAGAGTTGATCAATTGAGTGCTTAATCCACAAGCTCCCAAATGATAAAATCTATAAATTTCTAAAGCTCATACAAACCGTTTGTGCTATAGAGCTTACAATTTTAATCTATTAATTTGCATTCAAAAAGGAATTTTTCTTAAATTGCTTGTCAACCGCTCGATGCTAACGCACTTAAAAAAAATAGTGCATTGAGTCCCTCCGCGCGGAAGAAGTTAAACTTCGTAACCTGCGACGCTAATTGTAGAAGAATCATCAGTCGTAGAAGGATCACTTGTTCTATTCAACGACTCTTTTTCCTGCTCCGCTCGCTTCCGTGCTCTGTAATAACGGTAATATTGTGCATTTTTCCCTCGTGGACCTCTTGAACCAGTGGAAGTGCTTGTGGTTGCCTCATCGTCTCGCCATGGAAAATGTATTTGTATTAATAAAGTATGTGAAGGCGCCATAATGTAGTTTCAAAAGAGAAAACCTAACAATCAATTGATATTCACAAGAGACGTACCTTGACATAACCTTAAATCCGTCGCATTGTCCGTGGGATTGTTTTCACTCATTTTTCACAATTGTTATCCACTAAATTTGAAAATAAAAAATACTATCCTATTAAATTATATGTGTATCAAATCAAACTAAAAAAATATTTATAGAAAAACAATGCTTTTATGACTTTTATTATTTTTATGCTAGTGAGAACCAAAACAATATGGAAATGAATGAGGGAAAACTGAATCCTGCCATGTGATTTCCCGGCCAATAAAAATTTAGCGTTAAACGTTTAACGCAACCTTGTTGGAAGTCGCATAAGAAGTATCACTTCAAAAAATTTCTCTCTAAATTTTATACTTATACATTCATCCACTAAGATCTGCTGAATTTGAAGAGGTGATAAAATAAACTGATTTGGTAAAATAAGATCTTTCTCCGAGTTATCTCATTTTTTTCAAAAATGTCACTTGGAGCCTTCATCTGCAAAACTCTTCAATCATAATTTTTAAATTAGTTGTTATAAATATTGCTGTGATGCAACAAGTTCGAATATTATATTTAAGTTTTCCACAGACAATTCCAAATTTAACTACAAAAATCATCACTGTTTACATAAAAAATAATAAGAACAGAACAATCATACTTTCCTTTTTCATTGCTATAAAAATTGCCTTTTTCAGTACAACTCATCAAAACATTATCAACTGTCTCTTACATGTGAATGAATTATGAATAAGGGATATTTAAATTGAATTTAATTTGATGTTCACTCTTAAAAGCTTAAATGAAAAATTTATTGGAACAAGATGTTCAAAAAAAGGAAATAGAAAGCACAACTGACATTTAAAGTTTAGCTTGATCCCAACTCGCGCATCGGTCGTTTAGGGGAAAAAAATTAATTAAAATACTCGCTCAAGATTTAATTGGCGCTGATAATGTCAAGTCAACTAATCATTTGGGAACGATTTCGCGGCCGCAGAGTTTACGTGGATTGAGATTTATGAAGCGTCTAGAAACGTTTTTTTTTCTCCTTGTTTGATGTGAAAGCTATTCATTTAAAAACGTGCCCCGCGTGTAAAATTGTAGTCCGGATGTAATCGTGTTGTTTCTTGCATGATAGGATCTTAAAATGAAGTTTGTTGATGATGTCAAGCCTGGAAAATTGAGTTTTTAGCTTTTTAAATATTTATCTTCTGCATTATAAATTCTATCTACTCTTCTGGGAAATTCAGTCAGGTTACAGTGAAAGAAAGACTTTTGAGTTATATTATGCTCGTGCCTGAAACCTAATTGTTGTAACAAAAGATTTTTAAGATCCACTTTGTCGTTTCATCCCTTTAGAAGTTGAATATTGCTTTGCATGCAACGAAAGCAGACTACAGAATGCAGAAAATTAAACCACACTTTCAATAGTTAGTATGGCGTAACTACCACTACGTTTATTAAACATCAATTCACTAGTATATAAGACATGCTAACTCGATTCCATCTTGGGGTATCTTAAGTAGATGGTGGTTGGCATGGTCGATAGTTCTTTTTCCTACAGCCAAGAAGGTCATGATGGATCTGCAATATTTTTAACCAACGACATGAGCGTGACAATTTATTCAACATTGCATACTGGCCTCCTTTAGTTCCTAGCCAAGAACACGTGGTAGGAGCTGTATACAGTAGACGGTTGTGTGAGTGGTTGCTCCTGTGTTGCTATTAGCAGTCGAGAGTTTGTACGCGTCGATCTGAACCTGGGTAGGTCTCAAGCCGCTAACGGAAATAGAATCCCGGTCATACACATGTGAGATTAGAGACTCAATCAGTATGCCATCGTGATTCAGACTCAAAATATCAAAATTTCAATACTAAACATGGAATAAAACATTTAAACTCGAATATTTTTCTGGATATACGTATTTCTAATAACATTCATGTTATTTGTTAACTATGCCTTAAATTGGTCGTGCATTTTTCAAAATAATATTTTAAATATCTAACAATCCCATGCCTGAAATGACATACTTGCTTGTAAACTCAAAAAAAAAAAAATCCGTTTTACTTTGAATCATAATGTGTTATGAAGTGTTGAAATGATTGATTTGCATAGTAACGTGGTACAGTTTGACATTTTATCAAGTTTACCACAAATTGGAACATTAAAATTCAACCTGTTCCAAAATTTCGAACAATATTTCATAAACATTGTCCACCTACTTTAATTTAAAACAATACCTAAATATTTTTGATGGCAGATGAAAAACCGAAAACTGTTAAATCACTAGAGGATGTAAAGATAGTGATATCTTAGTACAAATTGATATAAAAAATCTTTTATTTACACTGTTAAACATTTTGAAACATATTCAACCATAATGCCATACAAAATCGTTATAGTTTTAATGAGATGCTAAATATAATGGTGTTTTCATTCTCAAACTAACCTCCATTGTGTTGGTATTGGACACAACATATCCTTTGTTACATCAAACAATTTGTGATTCAAGAAGCTGCCAAGAATTCAAAGTCAGAGAGTATTGTACTTCCACGCATTCATTATTATGACGATACAAAATGTATAGTGTATCTAAATAAAGAACTCCCCTCGACGGTGACTATGTTTACAAAGTTCAACTATTTCAAGTAATGGTTTTCCGTCTATATTTAAGCCAATTTGGCTCTTAAGTTGGCGAGAGAAAGGTATTTAAATAGAGAGAAGCTTCTCTCTTTGAAATACGGCCTACGGCATACGGCCTTAGATTTTGTGGAGAGGGGAGTTCTACTTCACGAAATACCATTTATTTTATTTTATAACTGTCGTTGAATAGCCGACCTAATTCTGAGTTTACAACTATCGATGTTCAATTCTGTAGCCTTGTAATTTTGAAACTCCTAGATCAAGTATTGGAGAAATTTGCCTTCGCGGAGGACTTTTTGTTGTAACTCACCCGTATTTGCGTTACATAGAGAGAAAAACCATGAAAACTTCCCACGGTTAGCCTAATGGCAAAAGAACTCTAACCCATAACCCAACCGACTCTAATCCGTCTACAACATTCGTCAGTACTGTGGTCGGTGCGATCCGGGTGTAGAATTCGTATCTGTCAGCCATCACTGGGATTCAAACCCGGGTTACGTCACTTCATTGGGAAATCAGCACTCTACCCCCTGACCAACTACGGCTCTATACTCTGCCATTGAAAATTTTATGGCGATACGGAAATTAAGTTAAATGTAACACTTGAAAGAAAGGGAAACAAACTATCCAATGTAAATGTCGTTGTCGACTGACATCTAGAGTTGTGTTGCTGCATGATAACGCTCGCTCTCAGATTGTTTAGTCAACATAAGGCTTTTCGCTCCAATTCAAATGAGACGTGGTTAATCACTCCTCTACAGCCCAACATGAATAATATCTTAACCACAAATCTCTTTTAACATCGATTTTAACATATGCTTGTAAAACCTGGACCATAATATCCTGTACGGAAGAGGGTATCTTTGAGAGAAAGGTCTTGGGAAGTATTTTTGGAGGAATTCAAAAAAATAGTGTGTGACTTAGAAGAACAAATTTAGAGCTATATCACTCATATAATGAACCTGATATTATTAACTTCATTAAACGACAAAGAATAAAATGGTCAGGTCACGTTATCAGAATGGATGGAGACCGTACCATAAGTTTTCAATGCCAGACCAGTTGGCACGCGAAAAAGACTCAGGTCGAATTTAAGATGACCTAGAAAAGGACATTTTGGTCTTAAAATCTAAAATCTGGAAAACGCTAGCTGGAAAAAGGTTAGCCTGGAAAACCTCTTGAGAAGGCCAAGGCTCACCCTGGGCTGTCGATCCATTGATGATGACAGTCCGACTTGACCCATTAGCTCCCTGACATGAGGAAGTTACTTGGAGCTCAACCCAGGGCTTGTGATGAATAGCTTTAAACTGCTATGACAAGGTGCAAGTCTGTTAACCTCAGGCAGCTGAGCTTTTTTGCAGAAAAGATTGATAAATCAGTAAATTGCAACAAGTAAAATAATTTAAAAATAGAGGACAGCTATACCCTTCTGGTGAAAATAAAATTATTTGGTAAATATATACTGGTTTTTGTTAAAAGCAAAACGGAAGTCAGTTTCTGAATTGCCCTTGTTTTCTGTTACCGGCTCAACACTCTAAAACTTTCTTAACAGTGTAGTATAGAACATTAATGAGCTGAGCAGAAGGTTTTTTTTATTATTTTTCCCTGGATGGAAAAATGTAATGGAAACTCTCGTCCAAAATTGGTCCCACACCCACAGCAGTTTGAGGATTAGTATAATTCCAGAAATACATTGCATTTTCTGTTCTTTTAGAATATTAAGTCATCAGTAACCAGGAAATTTCTCTTTAATTATTGGGTGTGAGACAATGGATGGGAATAACGTATTTCTCGTATTTTTGATCGATCTCTCTCAGTGTTCGTATAATACACGAAATGTCAAACCGTGTAAGTTCCACGTAATCCATTTTATATTATGACATGTTCAAATATAGATCAAACGTTATTGTCATTAAATAGAGGAAACTGAATTTTATGGTAACATCTGTTATTACAGCAATTTCCTCACTATTTTGTTCCTAAATCGTTCATTTGAATAAATCATAAATCATGTCCTTCGTGCAATGCTTTCTCTTTTTCGAGTTTTTTCAGCAGTATAATTCAAGACTATAATAAATTTTCTACCAATATAAGGGAGAGTTAAACATTTTTATGCGATAAAATTTTAAAATTTATCTTATAGAAAAAAAAGGTTTTAGAACGTACCTCAGACATGAAAACTCATTCACTTATTCTTAAAACATAATTCTCTTCAGTTTAAAAGGAACTGTTTCATTTTAAATTATGATCCATAATGGATTTTAATATATCATTCTGACTATTCATTTAACTTTTAATCATTTTGAATAAGCTATTCCTATTTTAGATACCAGGTATGAAGCAAAGCAGTCAAAATTGAAATACAATGGGGTTTTTTTCTAAAATCAAACTAATTGAGTATTAATTTTACAAGTCGTGTTAAATTATTAGTGATTAAATTCAACCTATATAGTAGAGTCTCGATAATGTCAGCCTCCGTTTTTCGACTTTCCCATAAATACGAGCTAGTTAGAAGAAAAAAAAGTCAGTTTTGCTTCCAAATGAGGACAAACTCCTACACAACAAGTGGCATAATTACTACGATTGATTTTAAGACAATTACTGTGACTGACTGCTGAAAAACGATATTGTGCTTCCAACTCTGAAATATGTGAATAGTGTGGTGTTTAACCCCTTAACGATTTATTAATTTTCAAATAAATTGTCATAAAAGTGCCTTTTTTCTGACATCTGACCATCTTGTGCTGACATCTAGTTTAAAATAAACTAACTATCTACAACTACCTTAAAAAATATCCTGGTACTGCCATCTGGTGTGTAAAATGAGAAATAAAATGTTTTCCAGGCGAAAGAAATGAATTAGTTTTATTCTTAGTGTCACGTTACAACTGAATACTCCAACCCGGAAATTTCACGAGAGCGAGAAATAGAGGGCAAAACCTCACCCCGTCATTTTCACGGGAGCAAGAAGGAAGGGGTTGAACAAAAAACATTAGACAATTATTTTAATGCACAATTAACCTGATGCAGTAATATAATGAACATTGTTATTTGGTTTAATGTAGTAAATGTGTCCTGATCCTCAAATGTAAGTAAATGTTCTTTAAATATAATACAGTTTTCAATTACATACTGAAATTAAAAATTACTTTGTTTCCATTTATTGAAATACTTATTAAATTTTAAGTTTTCGATAATTCGAGTTTCCGAAAGTTCGAGGTAGGCTCAGTCTCGTCCACCTCATGTTATCGAGACTCTACTGTATATAATTTATTGTTCCACCAAAATGATTTTTTAAGAAAAAACGAAAGAAAAATATTGCAAAATTTTATTATGAGAAATATAAATTTAATAAAGAGTAATTATTAAAAAAAATCAAGAAATAAAGTTAAGGGAAATGTTTATTAGAGTCTAATCATCGATTACCTGTATTCGTATTGAAATGTTCCTGCTCACGATATATAAACTGTAAGTAAAAAAGAGTTTAAGAATTTTTTTAATTGCTGTATCAAGTATAATTTTCCACACATATTTCAACAAATATCTTAGTGTGGTATTTTGACTTTAAGTCGTTTTCCATGTTTAATTTCAGAAATGAAAAATTGAAAAAGTATTCTTATAATAAATAAATTTTTTGATACAAATAAAAATCTTCATAGATGTGATGTATGAGTAAAAACACGAAGTTGAAAAAATGCATTTTTAAAGGAACAAAGGAACTCCTAGATCAAGTATTGGGACAAACTAGCCTTCGTGGAGGACTTTTGATGGAACTAATCTGCAATTGCGTTTCACTGAAAGAAAACCATGAAAAACTCTCTTTGTTAGCCTGACGGTAAGAGGATTCTAATCCTCGATCCGCCTACCGTTGAGGATATTTTACGTCAGCACTGTGATCTGCGAGAGCCGAGATTGAATTTGTATCACCCAGCCACCACTGGGATTCGAACCTGGGTCATCTCATTAGAAGGAAAACGCTCTATCACGCACAGATTGAAAGAAATGCAGAACAATGGAAGTAGTTTGCCGAGTAAAAATTAACATTTCTTAACTACATTTAAAACAATAATTATTTCTGTTTGCTTAAAATTTTATCTTTAATTGAGGTTACAAATTTCGGGCACTCTTTTTTGATGACATTGCATTTTGAATATTCTATTCATTAATTATATCTAAATTATTTTTGATATTTTCTCTCGTATTACAACGTAAGCATATTTACTCTAATACTTATTATACATTTAGTAAATATTATATTTAAGAAAAAGTATAATGAACTAAAAACTGGTCGAAAACCTCTCGCTACTCCGACCTCAACAATGGGCTACATATCTGATCCTACATAACTGAATCAAATTAAAAATGAAGACTCAGTATAATCTCCTGAAACTAGTTCAATTAATTGTTAAGGAACAACCGTATATAAGAATAATTATCACTTTTGTTACCGAAAAAGATATTTCATTCCTCGATATTGTATAAAAAGACATTTTGCCTACACTTTTAAGTAAATCAGAAATAAGTTCAGTGTTATTTGTTAAGTCTCGTATGGGGAAGAACTGAAAACTGTACGAAATGATAACATCTTCACTGTTCTTTTGAAATGAAAGGATAAGTCTGTCACGCACTTTTTAAGTGACACGAAGATAGACATTTCGGATTTGAGATAAAATTTCGTGACAAGCTCATCACATGGGATAAGTATCTAATTCCCTTTCCTCTAAAGATACCAACTTCGAATCGAACATTGGAAAGTTTTGTTCCAAATATAGACGTGGTGATCAATTCCTAACCTAGCAGGTGAACGATAGAGTTTATAGAGAAAATGGTTAATAGCCCGGAGACCAAAATTGTCAGCCTGGATTGCGGAAAGAGGGGAGCTTTTAAAATGGATGGCTGCAATCATATCCGGCAGCCGGACTGATTAATTCTTAACGTCTATACTGTCGCAAGGAGGCTTCCCACTGGTCGATGGGGCGTGATTCGACCGGGTAGTCGGGCGTGAAGATTCATTGGGTAGTGAAATGGTCATCGCTGAAACTCGCGGGAGGGAAGGCTTGAGAAGATATTATTTTTCATTCTTTGATTTGCAAACTTAATCGATGCTTTCACAATGATTGATACATCCAATCTTTCTTTAGTCCTTCGATATTGGAGAAATCTCTGAGAATCCAATTAAAGCTTTTCTCTCTTTTTTAGGTATAAGCTTTAATCTATTTTAAAACAATTGATTAAAATATATCTACATTCGTCTATAACTCGATTTACGTACCTGAAAAAGTATTGATGACTTTAAAAATGAACAACGATATTAATTTTTAAGCAATTCACAATTTTTTTTAAAGAATTTCCTGAAATGTTATAGAAATAAAAGCTTTCTGCAATGTTCAATAAACCTTACGGTTACATTATTGAAAAAATATTTGCAACTTTCTAAACGGCTGCGGATTTAAAATGTATTAAAACCATTCTGAAATTATCACAGACGTTTATTACAAAGCATTAAGTGGGGCCATCGATTATCAAAAATTTTGTTTAAGGATAAAAAATATTAAAATTTTTTATTTGTTGAAATTGTTTGCTTTCGGGTTTTATTTATTCATTTTTTTAAAAACTACATTCTATCAAATTGAATATATGTTTTTACTTTTTTTAATTATAATTCAGAGTTTTTTCAATAGTTAGTTGCAAAAATCCTTTTTTTTCT
This sequence comes from Parasteatoda tepidariorum, assembly GCF_043381705.1. Lineage (NCBI taxonomy): Eukaryota > Metazoa > Arthropoda > Arachnida > Araneae > Theridiidae > Parasteatoda > Parasteatoda tepidariorum. The sequence goes on along the minus strand of NC_092211.1, from coordinate 49,423,395 downwards.
TCTGCATAACAATACTTTAACACTTTCTCAAAACTAATACTAATCGGATAACTAAGAACGTTTCTGAAATTTTTATAAAAAATATAATACTAAATATGCTTACAGTGATCAATAAGAATAAAATTCTTATTGATCATTATTTTCAACATAATTTATTATTTTCAGCATAATTTTGTTCCAATCAAACTAAAATATTTCAACCTAGCATTAAAAAATATGTTTTTATAACTATGCTGTTACATTTCTAAAATCATTACAGAATATACAGTAGAAACAATTAAATAATTGTCCCACTTTCGTGAAGTTAATATGACATAGAATTATGTCAGAAGTCAAGATGTCAATTATGTCAAGACAGAAATAGGATGATTTTTTTGCTTTGCGTGGAATGAATTGGTCTCTTCATTTAAAAACAAATCCTTACTACGAATAACTTTAGATTATACACGCTTTGATAGAAGTGAAAAATTTTAATTAAGACATAACATTGACTTTCAACACTTATGCTAGTATTGGTAGTATAGTTAGTATTGGTTTATTCCTAACTTATTTCATTACTAACTTATAACTTATTACTAACTTATAGCTAACTTATACATTCATATTAACCTAATTTATACATTCATTACTAACCTAACTTATTTCATACTCGGTTATAACTTATTTAGTTACTAACCGAATACCGGTTCTTCAAACGGGTGACAAAAAAAAAAGAATCAATAAAACAGCAGTGAACAAAACTGAACTTCGTGCTCAAAATTGAAGGACAAATATTGGGCCAAATAATAACGCAAAAATAATACCAAAGATTTTTTTTCATTTATTATTATTTGTAGCCCTTCCCAGTGGCTTTACGTTATTAAAAATTTAACTATAAACAATATTAAAACATGGTTTCAGATAACCTTAGAAATATTAATCTGATCACTTAGTCCGCTTAAGCTACCGCGATCACGTTGATCATTCAGATAACGTGGCATAACGGAAGGAAAATAATTAAGTATAATAGAAAGAGCAATGAACAATTTTTTTAGATTAGAGATCTAAGCCATCAAATATTACTGATGCTATCCTCAAAATATTTGAATAAAGTGAATCGATTATAGCTTGTTTTAGAGGCCGGGATAGCTTGGTTGGTAGGGAACTGAGCACATGTCTAAGAAGTCGTGGGTTCGATCCCCGGCTGCCGAAAACTCCCAGTGTTGAAAATGGTGACTGATGCGCGTTAAATCTGTTGAGTCACAAAGTCTTCCATGTTCTCATAACAAACCATAACTCTAGAGGTACTGATCCAGGAGTTTCTTTGTCTTCACGATTGGTTCAAAATTACAAGGCTGCGGAGTTGATCATTAGTAGTCATAAACCCAAAATTGGGTCGGCTGTTTAAGACGGTTAAATATTTAAAAAATATAGCTTATTTTAAAACAATGGCTTCTGCTAAGCCAATTAGAAAATTCTGCTCTTTAAATGACTCTGAAAGTATAATATTATTCAAAAATTAAAAATCGAGGGATACAATTTACTACATGCTTACAATTGCTCTATTGAATATCGTATTTTTAGAGCCTACTGTTTACTCATCCGGTATATAGACAAGCACATACACACACATTCCTTATTTTATTATATGTAAAGATAGATACGTCATTAATTTTAAATTTCCTCCTTGCTCTCCGAACTAAGAATTTTAATAAGAATTAAAATGACACCGAACATAATTTTGAATAAGCATTAAAATGACGAATATAGTTTATACCTCAAAATTTCAAAAGAAAATATATATTAATAGTAAAATAGAAAGCCTAAAAAACAGATTGCTCAAAAAAATTACTAAATTTTCTCCTTGTTCTCCGAACTAAGAATTATAATAAGAATTGAAATGACACTTCAAGCCTATTTTTGAATAAGCATTAAAATGACAAATATAGTTTATACCTCAAAATCTCAAAAGAAGAAAAAAGAATAATAATAAAATAAAAAGCCTGAAAAACAGATTGCTCAAAGTAGCTGCTAAATAATCGAAAAAGCTTTTATTACGCATACTAAAAAATACAAATCAATACTGGAAAAAATTCAACTCACTATTTACTCTATTTGAAAAGTTTTGAGTGATTTTTCGAAAAAAGGCAGTGGTTTTTCCACCAAACAAATCTCAAAGGTTCTTTTTTACAAGTATGATTTGGTGCTTATATGCTTTTGTGAATCTCTCAGGGTTTCCTTTTATTGAAGGTAGAACTTAAAATATACTTTTTTTACATTCAGAATAAAACAGTAAAATGAATAAGAGTATTAAAATTTTTTAAACATTTTTACAACAAATGTGATAGATATGTTTGCACATTTTCTTTGATTTTGCAAATAACTAACAATGTAAAATTTCCTATCCAATTAAAAAAAAAATTGGCAAAAAAAATTGGAAAGCATTCAAAAATAGAAAAGCGCTAAGTAATCAAAAATTGGTACTTTTTAAATGTTTTTGAGAAATTTTAAGGAACGCTTCTTTCCAAAATGTACGCTTTATTATAAATTAAATATGCATATAAAGCAACTAAAAAATTTGGTTCATCTTCTTCATATAAAAAATATTCTTGAGGTTACTGAAAACCCTGGATTAAGACAAAGTTTTCAAAATATTTTAATTTTCTTATGTCCGCAACTTGTTAAAAGATCAAATAAACCATATTTAATTAGTTAATCATCATAGAGTTTAAAATTTCATTTTGTAATGTAAGCCTATCAATCGAAAAAAGACTTAGAAGGAAAAATAAATGTTAACAAATGATTTTACACCTGCATAGTATGCGATTCTCATTTTCCATCAACTGAATTCTTGAATTGTACTATTTTTTACTCAATCAACAAATAAAAGTAAACTTTCTTTTAAAAAAAGAAAGAAAAAAAGAAGAAAAAAAATTCCGAACATAAAGTTCTACAATTTATTTCTGTTTTACTTTTATGTATTAAAATTTTTTTAAAGTTGCTGAGAACCATTAAATGAAACAAATCTTTTTTTGAATGATCTCATGCCCGGAACTTGCTAAAAAATCAAATGAACTATCTTTAATTAATAATTAATTATTCTTTTAACAAGTTTATAATTTCTTTTTATAATATAAAGCTATCAATTTGAAACACGCGTTATAGATTTAAAAAAACAAATACTTATAAATTATTTTCATCTACATGGTATGCGAATATCATTCTATATCATCCGAATTCTTGAATTGTATTTTTTTCTTCACAAACAACAAATTAAAGTGAAATTTCTTAAAAAATTTTTTTAAAAACTTTCCGATTATAAAGTTCAACGATTTAATTTTGTCATACCTTTTTGTATTAAAATTTTCTTAAAGTTGTTAAAAACTCTGAACTGAAACTATTTTTTTTTTATTTTCTTATGACCGGAACTTGCTAAAAAATCAAATAAATCATTATTATTTAATAATCAATTAATCGTTCAACAAGTTTATAATTTCATTTTGTAATTTAAAGCTATCTCAATCTAAAAAATACTTTACAGATTTATAAAAACAAATACTAACAATTAATTTTCCCCTACATGGTATGTGAATAGCATTTTGACTGAACAGAATTCTTTAATTTTTTTGAATTGTAGTTTCTTATACACAATCAACAAATGAAAGTAAAATTTCTTAAAAAAACAACCTTTCCGAATATAAAGTTCTACGATTTCTCGAGGATGTTTGCCTTACGGTAAAACTTTCTACTAACTTAGTTCGTTCAATGATCTTTAATAGATTCTCAGATCAATGTTTAGCAAACACAAATAGAGCTTGATGAGAAGCTGAAATTAAACCTCTTCTTCCATCGAGTTTTGGCATGATATAAGTAATTATCGATAATCCCTTAGAAAAAGTTATTTTCACCTTTTTCCGGAAAATCATCCGAAAAATGAAGACAGCAGTGATTACTTCCACTTAAGAGCTTAAGGAATGCTTTAATAATGCACTATGTAAAGATTTTGGCACTTTCTCTTAATTTTTTTTATCTTTTCGGGATTAAAATTGAGTTTTTATGAAGTGCGCAGTTAACAAAGTAATATTTTAAGAATAATAAATTACTTTTGTAAGTGGATGCTGAATAATGTAGCATTTTTTTAAAAATTACGCTTGGGATTGATTTTTTTGTTTTCTACTATATGAGATTTTTTTTAACAGGTTTTAGATATTTTCGTGTCACTGATTTCAAATTTGCAATTGGTTTATCTCTCCAAGCTTTAGTTTTCTTTTACTGACATTTTTATTCTATTTCTTGTTGAAATGTACAAGTTTAAAGACGTTATATGTAATAAAAATTGCATAAAAACCCATGCTTGAAAATGTCCTCATACGCTGCTAGGGGCGCTTCTCTTTTATGAACTATTTCTACTTTTCCTGCAGCTGCTTGTTATTATCACACCAATAAACACACTGAGAAAAAAGTAAGGTCTAAAATGCTGGAATATGATGAAATTTATTGTTTTTCGGGCTCTAAGGAGACACCAGGAGTTTTAACCAAAGTGCGTTGGTAAAGATTTTGCTCAAATTAATAATAAAATATGGTTTTATAATATATAATAAAATTTGGTAATTTTACCATGATACATTAAAACATGGCAGGAAAGCAATTTACTATGTTGAATATATTTTTCAAGTTATGTATTTTTTACTAAATGTGTGGTACGCGGAAACAAAACATTTTGCTAAAATTATCCTACTGTATGGTAATGTCACTTCTAGTTCCAAAAAAATACAATAATGATAATAATTTTGGTAATAAAACCAAAACATACTCCGTTCATTTGATAGTTTTCCGTATTTATAACGTAACGGTTTACCAGAACGTAAGTAACGGTTCGTAACGGTTTACCAGAAATTCTGGTTTTCTAAATTATGATTATTATTACTACAGCAAAAATACAATTTAGCAAAAAATACAAAACTGATCAGTAAATTCAATTGAATAAAAGCGGAATTTATTGAATTTAATTGAATGATTCAATTAAATTCAATTATGATACTTAAGAGCATGGGGATGCCATGCTCTTAAGTATCATAATAAAATTACCACATTTTTCCATATTTATCTCATTTTAACACTTATTATGAAACTGTATTTTGCTGCTAATTTTACCAAAATCATTACCAAAGAGCATCGATAAAAATTACAAAGCTTTTCGGTGTCCCCCTAGAGTCAGAAAAACATTAAATTTTACCATATTCTAGCTTTTTTGACCTTACTTTTTTTCTTAGTGTAATAAAAACTATAATTTTGAAAACCAGAATTTCCAGTAAACCGTAGGCATATGAATGAAAAAATTACCAAATTAATGGTTCATACACCCTATATTTTCGTTTTATTTAACAGAATTATGGTTTTAATTTACCTAAAATTTCACACACATTGCCATACAATATGTTAATTTTGCGATAATTTTTTTTTACCTACATAAACCAAATATTGAACTGATTGCTTGATATTTCGGGGTAATATAGACCACCACATTTTTTTTCAATGTTTATTTTAAAAAACTTTCATACGTGTAAACTTAGCAATTACGAACCACACAAGATTCACATTATATTTTACAAATGTTTAGAACATGAAAATAATCTTTAAAAAAAATTTTAAATTGGTAAATATCTTAAATTGAAAAGTAACCTAAAAAATCTCGAATATTAATATTATTATAAGTTAATAAATATTATGTTCATTTAGGAGGAAGATGAGTAATTTTGCATAGATTTTTAAGACTTATCAAGAATTTGGAAACAAAAGTAAATTTAAATTTATTTGCTTGACCAAACAAATGATATTTTAAGATTTCTAATATATTTTTTAAAATGCAGTTAACGTAAAAAATTAAAGACAAACATAGAATTAAAAACGATACATTTAAAATAGAATTTTTTAACAAAAAATGTCAAAACTGTTTATAGTAAAAAGGGAAAATCTTATTTAAACTAAAAATAATCTATAAAGAAAATGTAAAAATTTATGAAAGTGTTAACTTTAAAAGAACTTAAATAAATTCGATTCTGTATTTAACTATGAAAAGTAAGACCTTTTTTCAGTTATTGCAGGGTTTCATGCAAAAATGCATATTAGCTCATATTAATTTTTATACTAGCATTCTAATGGTAATGAAATTCTTATGATAATGCATTTCTGATAATATTAATTATGATGATATTCTTTAACTAATGTTAGTTTTTATGATAATTGCTTAGTTATAATGTAAATTCTCTGATTGGCGTAGTTATTCATATTGAGTTCACTATGTTCTGTGTCAGTTAATTGCAAAGAGATTGAATGATAGAGTCATTAAAATCCTGAATGTGTCAGTATCACTGCTAACAGGTTGGTTACATCGATTAACGTGAGAGATTCTAGTTATCGATTACCCATTTCACCATATTTTACGAATGTTATTAATGATGAGTAACTGTTTTCGAGGGAAAGTACAACCAATATATGTCGACGGGGAAATTCTGTTTCATTAAGGTAAAAATAAAATTTAAAGCATCTAAACCCCTCGGGGGAAAAAATTAAGTAAATAAAATAGGATACGGGATTTCTTTTTTTTAATTCATTAACCACACGAATAAAAACAAATTCTAGTAAAATTACCGTACTGTATGGTAATATTTCTGGTAAAAAAAGAAACATTATTACGGTAATAAAACCGAAATACGAAGGTTGTAAATTAAATAGTGGCAACTTAACCTTGAAACTCACATAAGGGCGGGCATGCCCAAATAGGATATGGGAGCGGTGAGGTGGAGCTGTTGTCGATGTGTAGGGTGAAAAAAACAGTCGATCTGCTTAGAAGGGTAGTTGTTGTGTGGCGTTAAAGTAAGGAGTTTCGTTTCCATCGCTCTAAAGCATGTTTTCAAAAGGTGATCAGTGGTCGTGGCTTAAAATCGAGGTTGTCCGTGGCAAAAATGCAACAGAATGCTATCGAGGATTAGTGGAAGCATGTGGGGCAAATGCTTTACCGTGTAGGACAGTAGCACGATGGGTTCAAGCATCTCGTCTTTTTTCGTCATTAAGCCTTTTGAAAACATGCTTTAGAGCGATGGAAACGAAACTTCTTACTTTAACGTCACACAAAAACTACCCTTCTAAGCAGATCGACTGTTTTTTGCAATCTACACATCGACAACAGCTCCACCTCACCGCTCCCATATCCTATTTGGGCATGCCCGCCCTTCTGTGAGTTTCACGGTCAAGTTGCCACTATTTAATTTACAACCCTCGTATATGACATTTATAAACCATCAATTTGGTAATTTTTTCATTCATATGGTATCAGTTTACCGAACTTTCTGGTATTCAAAATTATAGTAATTATAGTTCTTATTACTAAACATTTAATAAAAATAAAAAATTTAAAAGTAAATTTAACCAAGTAAATGGTTTTCATGCTATTCTTTAAGAATTTATGATAAAATTAACGGATTTTTCTTCATTTACCAAATTTTATCACATATTATAACACTAGATTTTTCGTCAATTGTTGGCAAATCAGTGAATCTATGATCGAAAAATCAGCAAATTCTGCAACATTGAAACGGATAATCAGTTTATTATGGTAAAAAAAGTGAAAACCTGCCATTTATAACGCTGCAGTTTAATGGCTACAATCTCTATGTTTTCTATGCTTTGATTCAAGCATTTAATTTCTTATTAATACTTATTTACTACACAGTAAAAAAATCCCGGATCGAATTACGGTATAAAATACCAGCACATATCATTCTTAAAGTTCCTTTTACTAAAAAAAACATTCTTACGGTAAAATATATTATACCGTAAATTTTACAGTAATATTCATTTAATTAGAGTGATTCAGTGATTTTACGGTAATTATGCAAGCGAAAATTATCGTGTATCAGATTTTTTACTCCGTAATATGTTCCAATAAAAATGAACTTTATGGTAAAAAGTGCCCTGAGTTGAGTACAGGAACTTTTTAAAAGAATTTTTAAAGTGTACTTCAATTTATAAAATAACTATTTTCTTAACTTTTAAGTTTTCAGTTTATTCTGACTTTTGAACTTTAAAATGCATAAAAGTATTACCAAAATAAACGTCGAATAAACAGCTTAAATAACTATTTTAAATCAAATGAACAAGACATTCCGTAAACAAATTTAGTGCCATCTAATACAGTAACATTGTATGTTGTCACTAGTGAGCATAACATTAATGAATTCAGAGAGTATAGTTTAGTGCTAATCACCGACTTCTGAATGCGCTAAAATTTATTATACTGACAGAAATCCTTCAGTATTCAAAAGGATTGAAGTATAAATAATGAATTTCTCACTTATCTGGAATGCGCTCTCAAGTATTTGTCTGCATGTTTGAGTTCCACGATGAGGATTCTAGTGCTTCTAAATTGGCCTTTCGATTCGTTGCTTCATTGATCAAATTTGACAATCCAAAGGAAATATTGTTGACTTAGTAAAGAATGTTTTAAAATACTTGTTGTAATATTAATTGTTACTTTCATACACTTATTATCACTTAAAAATTGTTAAATAGATAAATAAAAACAGGTGTGGGGTAAACATGAAAGGAGTATAATTTTTACTTTCAAATGATTATTTGTACTTGAAAATTGTTAAATCGATGAATAAATACATAGTGGTATAGTGATTTATATTTAGTCAAAAGGGCTCCCTCTCTTGATTGCTTTGATTACAAACCCCCATGATATCTTCACAGCCTATTTTGTTTCCTCACTCAAAAAAATGTTAGCGAATCGTTGCTATAATTTTTGTTGTTGAAACAAACTAAATAGATTTATAAACATAGAACTTTAGTTATCGTGTGAAATATAATATTTATTTGTCAAAAAAGCGATTTTTTTGAAATTATTAGTGTGAATATATTACTAAAAATATGCTTGCTTTTCGAAGGACATGTTTTTGTAATGAAGTTATTATATTGGTTCTATTCTAATTGTAAAACATGTGTTGTCAGTAAACAAACAAACGAAAATTAATAATTAAAAAACTATAGCAGTGAAAAAGTAAATAAAAAATGTGACGGACGTGCATTGTAAAAAAATTTAGTTTATCTCAACACCAAAAATGGTGGCAACTATACACTAACAATTTTTTACAGTCTTGATAATTCACAAAGTGGATGCATCAAGAATAAAATTTATTATTCTATTTACGAATCCTAAAAATTTTGTTTTGTAGAAACACAGATTCGGTTCTACATATTTATCTGTTTACTTGATTCGGGTAAAATTTAAATATAATCATTTAGCTCTGCTGCTATTGCAATTTTATTGAAAACATGTTTTTCAAATTTTTGCTTAGTATAGGATCTCGTTAAAAAAAAAAATTTCATAAGACGTTATTCAGCAATTGCGCGGAAGTTATATTCTTAATAGGACGCTAAACTCTGGAAAAACTTTTTTCGCGAATTGTGTTTCAACTTCATTGGTGTGTTAAAATTTAAAGTTTAGGGTAAAGTGAATTCAGACATACTTAAAGTTAGCCATGAAGTTTCAAATATTAAAAAAATATTATGTCATATTAATATCATGAATACTTTAAAAATTAACTTTAATGTGACTTTACCATCTTGCTTAATGGAGCTGAAAATTTTGATAATTTGTGAACTTATTGAACTAAAATATTGTCCCAAATATTATTGTTTTTCTAAAAACATTTTTATAGATATTTATTTTAAAAAATAATTCCTTAAACCGACTTGCATAGTTTTATTAAGAGAAAGAACTTATCAAGCGTTAAAATTATTCCTGGAAATTTATAAATAAGTAGTCATGTGTGTGTTGTTATGTAATACCACTCATTATCGATTCTTACTCATCACTAATACTAATATAAAAGTTACTTTGAACCTTCGTAACTGCAAATAAATAAATATTAATTAAAATGATTGATTAGAATATCTCTCTAAATACACTTTATAAATCGAAATATATTAATAAATGAGATGGAAGAATATTATTAACAATGAATGGTTTATTTCAAAGCAATTTCGTATTCCTTTCAAAGCGCTAAAACCAGAGCCAAATTAATTTCGGTATCATTTCAACAATGCAATTAAAAACCTTCAGTTTAAAGGAAGAATTCTTCGCGGGTATAGAGGGGGCGTGACCTCTGCATTTCTAGCATCCTTGAATTCAAAATAATCCTTTTTCATTACTTTGCAACAGGCGGGTGGCAACAGTATAAAAGAAGCAGACGAGAATTTTAATGGCGGTCGCTATTCAATTTCGAGAAGCGTTTAAAATTTCGAGCTTTGTGATCTAATTTCGTAACAAGATGCTGCTTTAAGTTTTGTATTCGTTTGTTCTGGTTTGGTTCTAAGGGAGAACGACTGGTCTGCTGCGTTAATTTGGGAAATGGCACACGCTTAGAGTTTTAATTTCCACGACTTTTCTCTTAAGTGCAATTTGTTTGCTTAATGAAGTTAAGTGCAGAGCTTAAGTTTGCATTCTCGTAAAGCTAGTACTTATGGGATGAGTCATAGAACAAAATTCTTTCCCAGAAATAGTATTTTTCACATTACGATGATTTATTGCATTACGATTTTGCACATTTAAATAAATCTCTTTAGTCCCCAGAGTATGCAATTGTAATTCCATTTGTTGCTCAGAGAAAAATAAAGGTCACAAAAATATTTTATTCAGATATTAAACATTAAAAAGAAATAATGTGTTCGCAAAAAGAAGAGAAGAAAGAAAATGTGGTTGTAATCTCGTATCATGAATTATAAAAATTACTATTTGTACGATATTATAATAAAAATCCTTTATGAAATAATGCTTGCTTTCAAGCAAATATTAGATTGACAACAGTTAGTTTCGTTTTAAAATGTAATATGCTAAAAGAAGAATAGATTCTGTAAATTACGTTGAATTTTAAATTTAACCATTAACAATGCTAAAGGAAATGTCCTATAATCATTTATAATAGATTATAAAAACTAAAATGTGGTATGGGATTTTTGAAGTTCATAAAATGTAAACTGTAAACTAAACTATTCATATAAACTTTATTTCCAACTCATTATGTCAAGAGGATATCTTAATTTGTCTTTTCTTAAAAAAATACTGTGATAACAGAAGATAACTGTTCTGAATCACTTTTGACCTAATCATTGGATTTTCATGAACTAGGATTTAATCTTAATGGCTTGAAGAGGTAAAATCCAATATATTCTAATTAGTTAATGCAGATAATAGTTTAAGTTACGAAATCAGAAATAAAACTGCACTTTTTTCCGTTTCGTATACCTTTTTTTAATTGATTCAATGATTACCTCTTAATGTTCATTTTACTTTTTGTATATTTCGCCATATCTCTAGAACTTTTTAAGCGAATTGAAAACTTTTTTCACAGAATTATAAAGTTTCTTATCCAAAGAGAAATCCACACAGAAAATAGTTTTTTTGAATGAATTATTATTTTTTATTATATTGTTATTATTAATTGGTCGACAACTTTTGCAATTGTAAGGAATACAAATTTATACATCATTTTAAAGAATGTAGCTTCATGCGGCAAAATACGAAATTTGAAAGAAATCGGTTGAATATTTCTTGCAAAATTAAATTTTTAAAAAATAAATTAGTAGCTCATTAAATCCAAGTTTCAAGGAGTAGAGTAGAAACTTTAACATGAATCTAATATTTATCAAGTAGAGATTGTCAAGTAGAGATTGTCAAGTAGAGATTTATCAAGTAGAGATTGTACTGATTGGGGAAAAATCTATGATATTTTCCAAAATTTGTATTTTTTTGCTTTTTTTGTTTTTGCGAGTTTGTAATATATTAAAAATGTAGTAAAAGAATATTTTAAGTCAAAAACTTTGAAGAAATAACAGCTTTTTTTACATAATGTACCTTATCCCTTTCATTCTCGCTACCGTTAAAATAACGTAGTGAAGTTTTGCCCTCTATTTCTCGTGCCCGTAATAATTCCGGGATGGAGTGTTCAAAAGTAACGCTCCAAATAGATTAAAACAATATGTTTCTCATGCTCGAAATCTTGTTTATTTCTCAACCTATAAGATGGCAGTTTGTTACGTTTTAATAAGTTCAAAATGTGGAGAAAACATGGAAAAAATTACAGAACAATAAAAGAGGGGAAAAATAAAAATAATAATGGCAAAAATAATAAAAATATATATATATATATATATNATGGGTGAACCTGGTCTGCAACTAAGTTCAAGTTGCTTATCGACCTGAGAAATCGAATTTTAAATATACGACTTTTTTTTACGCATTGTATGTATACTTAGTTCTATGTATTTTCTTGAATAAAAATAGGCACTTATATTATGACAGTTTTCTTCAAAATGCCACGACCATTAAGGGCTTAATAAAGCTTTTTTACATGTTTACATGTCACTGAGGACGTAAATGAATTTTCTAACTTCAATAACGTTTATTTTGCAGTAATCAATATTTTAACCTTGTCTAATCGTTATCTCAGTAACTTTAGATCAGCTTATTATATTTTTAATAAAAGTTTAATATGTTATAAATTATTGTTTTTTTTTATTTTGATCTATCTAGGAAATGTTTCATGTCTCGAAAAATAAGTCAATGTTTCATTTTTCAGCATGCTGTTTCCTGCGACAATCAAGCATGTTTTGATAATTTCATTCTCGTATCGTTAGTTGAATTTCATAAAAAGTTTTTCCCTTGAAATTTACATTAGTTCGCAACTCTTAATATGTATGTTATTTTTTTTACTTTATTTTTTACAATATTAATTTAAGTATGCATTAAGTCCAGTATTTCTAAAACACCCTGTACAAAAGTTACATATATAATTTTTAAAATTCTTTATTACTCTTACATACTAAATTACGTTTATAATTCCAACAACTCTTTTGGTTTGTATATCTAATTAGAGCTGCACTTAATTTTCCTTTTTTGTATGTTTTCCTAAATTTTTTCTTGTGCCATAAAAGTAATATTAATATTATTTTTTTCAGATTACTAGAGCGACCAGCTTTTGCCACGTAAGTATATTTTTAGAAATATCGTCCTTCTTCATAGTAATTAACGCTTAGTTATTATAAATTTAAAAATGTACAACTATTTCAATAAATGATAGTTGATAGTCGATGTGTCGATAGTAGATGTGATTTAATGTCTCATTTAATTATTATGCTCAATAATAGGCCTGAGAGTTCAAATACATGTGCTTGAGTCAATATGTTATATATTGTTAATGCATTTTAGAAGTCAACTGGAGTTAATTTTGGTTATACCTTTTCTGGAATAATGTAAACAATGACAATAAAAGCTATGTATCAGTATGAAATAAAATGGAAGAAAAATATTGTTTTTATTTATGAAGGTTTAAAAAAAATGGTACTTTTCGGCTTGCCGAGAGCCAAAAAATGCTGACCTAATTCAACTTTTCTTTTATTTAATTTTCATAACGACATAAAAATTAAATAAAATAAAAAAAAAAACAGATCTATAATCATTTTTACTATAAAAATTTATTGATGTAGCGCAAAACTGTTTTACTGATAATATCTGGTATGCCATACGATTGAAGGTGCTTTCTCTGTACATTATAGTTTGCATATTATTATAGTTTTTTTAATATTACCACGTGGAGATGCTTCGCAAGGCGACATAATCTACCGAGGCTAGGAAATCAACTTTAGCCGAGAAGCATAACGCATTGCTGTGCAGTTATCTTCTATCACTGACACAATTAACTGTCCCCCTCTATTGGTGATCCAGGCTAAGGAATGTCCATACCTTTTATGCATTTATAAATAGTAACATAATACATATCGCTACATCCCCATAAAGCAATCTGAGTAACAAACTCTAGTACTCTCCTTCTCTCACACTAGATGGCACTACTAGATTAATTAACTTAACCACAGTCTACAATTCAAACGTGATTAGACAAAATAAAACTTAGCCACAAATCAACTATTCTTTTTTTAATCACAGAAATGCTTTGGAATTCATAGGTAGTATCATACACTACCGTCATGGCAACTCACTCAACCACTTTCTTCACTCCATTCTCTTGTTGTTGTTGTTGTTCATTTACGTCGCACTAGAGCTGCACAATGGGCTATTGGCGACGGTCTGGGAAATATCCCAGAGGATGATCCGAAGACATGCCATTACAATTTTGATCCTGCAGAGGGGATGGCACCCCCGCTTCGGTAGCCCGACGACCTACACGCGAAGTCAAGCACTTTAAGGTAGAACAGTTTAACGAGGACCAATACTGCACACCCTCGGTCCCTACGCGGGCTGATCCAAGTGGTCACCCACCCGCACACTGACCGTAGCCAGTGATGCTTGACTTCGGTGATCTGCTGGGAACCGTGTCTTAACGATAAGTCCAATGCGGGACTCTATTCCCTTGAGAAGATGTCTTTTAGTGGCTTTTCAACCAAGTGCATCGAAATCGGGTGGTTTTCTTTAGTCGAGTGATATAATACTCTGTTGCACAGTTTTCTAGGTTAGATCGTATAGGTTAAATTATTCTGCAGTTCTTCACACAAGTTAACTACTTATTTGAATAATTTAAAATTTATTTGCGTTTCACTTTCAGATTATCACGATATCAGGGAATAGCTTGAAGGCGATGGAAAATATGACCGATTAACAACAGTGATCTCTGTTTTATTAAAAACTCTGACTATTGCATTTCACTGCCACTATTTATACTTACTCCAAGTGAAATTTAGCTATTTTATTGATCATGCATTCAGAGATATCGATGTATTTTCGTTTTTTTCAACCAAGGATCTCCCCACTTGAACCTACATAATTTATAACCTATTTTGGGTGAAGGTTTATTTTTGTTAATGTCGTGATAACTGATAATATTATGACAAATTAAATTTCCAAGCATCAGGTTATTTTATTTTATTTTATTTTATTTTATTTTATTTTATTTTATAACCGTCGTTGAACAGCTGATCCAATTCTGAGTTTACGTTCATCTATGTTCAACCTCATAGCCTTGCAATTTTAAAACCATGAAAACCTTCCATGGTTAGCCTGACGGCAAGGGACTTTAACCCATGATCTGTCTACAACGGAGGATATTTTCGTCAGCGCAATAGTTAGTGCAAGCCTGGTGTGAAATTCGCATCGACCAGTCATCCCTGGGATTCGAATCCTGTCACCTTTTTGAGAGACGAGTGCTCTATTCCCTGAGCACCACGACTCTATTGATCTATTTAACAATTTTCAAGTACAAATAATTATATGATAGTAACAATGAAGGGAAATGTGTGTAAAATAAGCCCAATATTTAGATCAACTCAACAACGTCACCTCTGCAGACGCCAATGCAGTTGCCAAGGGCAAAAGTTTCAAGAAATCTTTTCAAAAAAAACTTTCATTCCAGATTTTAACTATCATAGAAACCTCTCATCCATCATAGTAAGACTACAAATATGACGTTTCAAGTACATGCAGTCACCAGACAGTACCACTAGACACTCCAGCATTGTCCCAAAAATGAATAAACGCCGTAAGAGATTTTCAACTGTCAGGCCATTCTAACTGCATTGCTTCAGCTCGGAGTACATTCTACACAATCCTCATGAGCCAGAGCTCACAAAACTCATACTCCAAATTTTGGAAATATTTATTACTCACATAGACGAGACAGCAACACTTAACGGTATATTTTAGTTTAAATTCATTTCTTTTGAAATAGCGTTACAGCATATATGTTTTAAAAAGTTCTCTTTAAAATATTATTTGAAATAAACATGAGTACGAAAGCTACTTTTAAACTGACGTGCTTGTTATAAAATAAAATAAATTTTATCATGGTTTTCTCAAAGAAACATATGTCCTAAGAAATAAATTCTTAAATTTCCACATTAAGTTTCCTTAATTGGATTTTTTTAAATAGCAGATATTACTAATCTAATATTTGTTGCACTTAGAATCAATTTATCGTTAAATAATTAACTAAGGTTTATTTTCTATTCTTTTCATAAGATTAATTCCGATTTATTAGTTCGAAAACATAAACACAATTAAATAAATCATACGTGCAGAAAAGGAACTACACTAGTATTGTTTTAGTTCTTGAAATCGCACTAGAATTATAAGATGGTAGCTGTTGGATGTTCATCCCGAAGACAACTCGATATGCAGTACCACGAATTGAAGGCCAAGGGAAAAAATGGTTTATGTCCATGAAAACTGATTCTGAGAAACACGAATTTCAAGGTTTCAGAACTTACAAGAGCAAGCATTCGATTGGAATCATAAAAATAAAAGCATATACAAACACACTATCTACCAATAAGTACAGGGTTATTCATAATTCTCTCTGCCTGTAAACGCCATTTTTCTTTACTACAACTGGCTTCAGTAGTACACGTTACGGCCATCTACCGGCAAATGCTTAAATTAATACTTGAATACTTTCGGAATAATTTTATATGTTCTTTTTTGCCATATTCGTCTTCGTTTTTTTACTATAACGCTTCGAAACCCCAGAGGGAATTATGAATAACCCTGTATTTGGGCACCTATGCAAATGACTATTATCTGCGGTCCTGAGATATGTCACGCCCTCCGCCGGTATATATCGTGTAGGGAACAACATCGGCATTAGTCCCATGCAAGATGCCTACTGCACTGTTTTGGATGACAATGTGCTTCCTGCGTTGTTAATATAATTGTTAATAAGTTTTACGGGGTGGACCCCTGTTACTTCCAGGAAGACAGTGCCAGCTGTCATGTTGAGAGGGTCACCAAGGATTAGTAAGGTGAGAATGGGGTTAATCGAATGGACTGGCCTGCCCAGAGCCCAGACCGGGTTCAGGTCTTCAGATAGGGTTCATATCGAGAACCTCTGGGACGAGTTGCATCGCCGAATTAAGGGGTGTACTATCCGTCCAAAATCGGTGAAGGAACTTACATGTCTTCTCCAAGCCGAATGGAAGAAAATGCCACTAGCCGTCATACAAGGACTTGTGGGAAGTATGCCCCGGAGGGTTCACTTTGTAATTGCCTCTCGTGGAGGCTCTACCAACTATTTATTATGAATAAAGTTTGTCTTTCTTTGCAATCACACAAGTCCAAATACTTATAGGTAGTGTATGATAATATTTACATATCCTAAACATTTTTAAAAAATTACAATTTTCGATGTTAAAAATAAAAATAAAATTTGAAAATTGGTTTGGAAAAAAACCATTTTTATTCCTCAGAATTATTCCTCAATTAATACTTCTTCATAGTATTCCCGTGATCTTATCCATTATGCTTTTCTTCGTTCTTACATGATTTACCCTTGGGCAGGAACCATTCCCAAGTATGAATTGTCTTCACTGTGTAATAACTCTTGAGGGGATCCGTTTTCCACGCTACTGAATTGTCAAAACTTAGTAATTCTCAAAAAGCAACAGATGGCTATTCAATCTTTATTTTTGTGAAAAATGAACGTAAACCAAACTTCCGTTTTGGTCTTCAATTTGAAGAAAATCAAAGATCGAAGGGATAATGCTTTCAAAATTACGCATCTTCCACCCACAGAACTCTCCTGGACTGTCCACTAGTAATATGCAAGTGCCCAATTTCTGAAAAAATTCTGTTGAATAAATATGTTGTCGGCAAGTATGAAAACGTTATTTTGAGAAAACTGAATTTAAAGTTTGTAAAAGTTGGTACGAAATCTTTCTCTTTAATAAGAGATTCAACAATTTAAATTTCGAAAACTGTTGAACTATAATAGAGTTTAAATTCATTGTAACTTTACCTAGATTCTGAATTGCACCCTATTAACCTGTAATTTAATCTTTAAACATGATTACATAATATTACGGTACGATTAAATGCCTAAAGATGATGATGTTGTGATTCAAATATTCATGGTATTGTGATTTAAAAATCATGATATTATTATTCAAAAAATTAATAATGTCCTTCACAAATTTTGTCAAAATACGTAAAAGCTCAACTCATGCAATACTGAATACAATAACGATAGAAAGCGGCATTGTTTAAGTATAACAATACAAAATTTAATTCCTTTTATTTAAAAAAAGTTTTTTTTTAATAGTTTTCATTCAACGTGGAATCCATATTAATCTTTAATTAAAGTTTGGTTGTAAATAAAACACGATAAATTTTTGAGAGGGTATAAATTAAAATAAAAGTTTCTAACAATTGGAAAACAATATCTTTTAAATCCGAAGATTTTGAAATCAGAATGCAGATGCTTGTGGCATTAATATCAATCATTAAAAAATTCTTTAGTCATTTATTCCATTTCCTTATTTAGATAGATGGCGCACTTCAAAAAATTCAATTCTCTTGTGAGTTTAGAGATACGTTTTCTGCGAATTAAGATGATTAATGAAAGCCAAATAGCTTACAAATGCCAAAAAATCTGGCATTTTTCGAAGTAACTTCAAACATTTGTTTTTTGTGACAAGAATTCTTGATATCGATAAAACTCTAAAAGAAGGCTTTTGCTAATTAATCAAAGATATTACTCGTCAGATCTGATTGATCGTGTAAGTCGTGCATATTTTGGTGTTTTAGTTATTTCCTAAATATTTTTTTTTGTAAGATTTGAAATCTCTGATTGCGAGGACTTAGTTAATTAGTAGGAGTTTCAAACCAGTTTGATTTAGACAGTTAAATAAATAAATGCGAAAAATTTTATATTTCTTTTATTAGATAAATACCCATTTTCCTGGCGAGTTGAAAAAAAGTAAATAATTAATAAATCAATACTGAACAACACCACAAAAGCATGCACAAAATTGAAGACCAACACAATAAATAGAGCTAAAATAACTCCGTTTCTTTTATTTATTATTTTTTGCTCTTTCCGGTGATTTTACGTTATTGCATTCGGTAAAACGCCGACCGGCCTGTGTAGGGGTTAGGGAACTGCCCTTGCATCAGAAAGGTTCTGTGTTTGAATCCCGGGCAAGGCATGGATGTTCTTTCCTTCTCTGTACTATCCGTCCTTACTGTGGGAGCAACGTTGGCCCACCTAATATGGTGCCCCTGAAAGAGTGGCCAACAAATCTGCTTTTCAGGTGCCTGTATGACCTAGGTCATTATCCAGGTGGTCATTGGGAAGAAAAAATTTGGTAAAACATATTTTTAGCAGTTCGAAATAAAAAGCCTTCCATCAAAATAAAGATTAACAGAATTCGCTATCTTTTGGTTTGAGGCAGTTTCCCGAGGTCAACTCATGAGTGTCAAACTTAAGCCCCAAACAAGTCATTTTCACCAGTACTTAACACCTTTCGATGAGTCTTAAGAAATCTCGTTCCACAGTATGTATATTAAAACTGCAGAGTGTTTGAACAATAATAGTATGAACAAAATATTCTTATTTAATGACTTGTTGCTATATTATTCTTTTGGTACCTTTTAAAACTGAACCAATTAGCATCAATGACGTCAAGAAAACTAAGGTGATTGATTGCGTTTCTCTAAAACGAATTAGAACCATTTCTCCATTATTTGAGCTTTGTACTACATAGCATATTTTTTGTTAATTTTCTCTGTACATAACTATTTTTTTATGTTTCAATTTCCCTTTTTTTTAAGTTATTTAGTTTCACGTTTTAAAAGCATAACTATAAAGAAAATAAACAAGTGGTTTCAAAAGACTTTCGGAATACTAATTTGGTGACGTAGTCTGCCTCTGCTCCGATTTTCACATGGAACATTGAGTATATCGGACATTACGAATAAAAAATAACTAAACATTGAAGGACTTCGTTTTTGATTAATGAGAGCTATAAGAAAACGAATATTTAACTTTAGTTTAGAGTTATCTTTAGTGTATTTGGTGAAACAGAATTGTCTGTAGTTTAATTTAAAACAATCGCTAGCTCCGGACCACTGAGAAAATTCCATTTTTTAAACATCATTCCAGAATGATCTAATTGAATTTTTTAAAAGAATTTTGGAATCAACGCGAGAATTCCTCTTTTCACTTACTGTCCAAATTTCAGGACTCCACTATAAATGATTCGAAAGTTTTAAGACAGATACACACCCAGACCAACTTTTCATTTTATTATTATCGATATAAATTTAATATTTGATATTTATCGATATTTAAAGAAGATAGCTTTGTATATTTGCCGTATGCCAATCAGGAAATCTGACTCTTTGAAAATCATTCTTGCCATTCCCCATGGAGATTTCATTTTAATTTTCATTTGGCTTACATGAACGATTTCTTCCACCCCCAGTTTCGAGCAAATTTTCCTCATTTGCAAATCTCAGATAAAAACAGTTATTTCATCTCTATATTAATCCGTCAATATTTTTGATGAATATTGTTTAGACTCAGGCATTCAAACATCTGTCTTTCTGATAATTTTATTAATTTCTGGATCATCACATTTCAAATACCATTTGATTGATGAATATTGCTTAGACCCAAGCATTCAAACATCTGTCTTCCTGATAATTTCATTAATTTCTGGATCATCACATTTTAAATACAAATTGATTGATGAATATTGTTTAGACCCAAGCATTCAAGCATCTGTCTTCCTGATAATTTCATTAATTTCCGGATCATTACATTTTAAACACAATTTGATTGATGAATATTTTTTAGACCCAAGCATTCAAACATCGGTCTTCCTGATAATTCCATTAATTTCTGGATCATCACATTTTAAATACCATACGATTGATGAATATTGTTTAGTCCCAGGCATTCAAACATCGATCTTCCGGATAATTTCATTAATTTCTGGATCATTACATTTCAAATACCATTAAAAACCTGATCGTGTTCAACTCCTCTTTTAACTCTATTTTTTGTGAACAAGCAGGTGGAGTTATTTCATCTTCACAAAATTTAAGAATTTATACTTTTATCAAAATTCCGCCATATTGACAAGAAACGTTTTATTCTAACAAAGTTTAATATGAAACAAAAACAGAAAAAAAAGACAGAACAAAGAACAATCAGGCATTAAAGACTTCAAAATCCGTAATCACACAAGCTTTCAACTTTTCTTGGTGTCACTTTTGCTTCGATGAACGCTCCGCATATGCAAATATTCTATGCTAATTATTTTCAAGAAAGACACTAACACTATTTTACAACTTAGTATTAAAAAAATGTCATTTTTGTTTTCCATTAAAAAATTATTGAAATTGCTGAGTAAGAAAAAAGTAAGAGATTTGATACTAGCGTTTTCACTTTTCATTAAGTACATTTTTTTTTTAAAAAACCTGAAAAAATATTTTTTTTTATTAGTAAATGTATACATATTAATATTACATTTATGATTTTCATCCCCAATTTTTTTTTCAAAAACGTCATAGGTATAAAAATAATTTTTTTTTTGTTCTTTGGGACTTCTCAGTTACTTAAAAATAATAAACGGCAATAATTATATGCCTTTTAAAGTGAACGTTTTGTTTTTTAAAAATAATAGCATTTAATTGGAAAACATTTGAAAATAACATGATCCATTATACTACAACATTTTTTTTTATAAAAAAAATTCTTTCTTTTGTACTTTTTTTTTACATAGTTCTTTTTCTAAGTATCGAAATAAAATCTTTTTTTTTAACTTTTAATGTTTATAGGACTAGAAAAAACATGCTTTACAGAAGATTTTACTCGCATATTTTAAAATATTGTAATGATTTAAATGCTAAAAAAGACGCTGATTATATGCGATGATTTGTTTTAAAACCAGCTTTTAACAATTTTTAAAAAGAAGTCAGAAAAAAATAATTAATTAATAAAAGTCTTATAGATACTTCAATTGAATTAGCATAAATTGTTTTATGTACGGTGGAAACAATTTTTGTTAAATTGAATCTTCGTTAAGAATATGAAGGTAATATATTCAGAATAATTTAATGCAGCCTTTTAAAACAAACGAGCTTTTTTTCATCAGGCAGATAGAAATGACTATAAGTGAAAAATAGATTATAGGAAAATGAATAGGGAAATTTAACCTATATGGGGAAGAATAAAGAACTAGAAGCAAAAATTAGAAGAAGAGAGTACAAGATAGAACTAAACTCACTTAAACAAATTTTTCCAAGTCGCGTCGAATAAAAACTCGAGAATCATTTTTTCCCATTTACAATTTTGTCCTTGTGACTAAAAATGGCTAAATTTGAAGGAAAAATTTCATGTTCAGACGAATAATTATCATTTAAAAAAAAAAACTCTAAACTTAATTTTTTTCTTTTCATAAGATTAATTCTGACTTATTAGTTTGAAAACATAGACGTAATGAAACAAATCATACGTGCAGAGAAAAAACTACATTAGTATTGTTTTAGTTCTTAAAATCGCACTAGGATTGGTAGCTATCGGATGTTCATCCTTGATAATGGCCCGAAGACAACTCGAACTGCAGTACCACGAATTGAAGGCCAAGGGAAAAACGGTTATGTTCATGAAAACTGATTCTGAGAAACACGAATTTCAAGGTTTCAGAACTTACAAGAGCAAGCATTCGATTGGAATCCTAAAAAATAAAAATATATACAAATATAATAATATTTACATATCCTAAACATTTTTAAAGAATTACAATTTTCGATATTAAAATAAAAATAAAATTGGTTTGGAGAAAAACCATTTTTATTTCTCAGAATTATTTCCCAATTGATACTCCTTCCTAGTATTCCCGCGATCTTACCCACTATGTTTTTCTTCGTTCTTACATGATTTACCAAAGTATGGATTGTCTTCACTGTGTAATAACTCTTGAGGGGATCCGTTTTCCACGCTATTGAGTTGTCAAAACTTAGTAATCCTCAGACTGCAACAGATGGCGATTCAATCGTTATTTTTGTGAAAAATGAACAGATACCAAACTTCCCCTTTGGTCTTCAATCTGAAGAAAATCAAAGATCGAAGGGATAATGCTTTTAGAATTACGCATCGTCCACAGAACGCTCCTAGACTGTCCTCTAGCAATATACAGGTGTCCAATTTCTGAAAAATTCTGTTGAATATTATATGTTGTCGACGGATATGAAAACGTTATTTTGAGAAAACTGAATTTAAAGTTTGCAAAAGTTGACACGAAATCTTTCTCATTAATAAGAAATTCAACAATATAAATTTCGAAAAAATTTCATGTTCAGACGAATAATTATCATTTAAAAAAAAAACTCTAAACTTAATTTTTTTCAGGAAAATTTAGCCATTTAAAAAAAAGAAAGACGAATATTGTAAATGGGGACAAATATGAAGTTCCCACTTTCTCTTTTTTTCTCTCGTTTTCTTTTAGCTTCTTTGCTCTCATTATTTTTTCCTCTACGTTGGTTGATTTTCTTTCATTCGTACTTCGACTTCTACCATCCAATTTTTCTATCACTGTTATTTCTAACTACCTGATGAAGGAAAGTTCGCTCTTGCCGCAACAAGTATTTGCATTTTTGCGGCATATGGCATCCTAAGAAGTTTGTATAAGTAATCATGCGTTTTACGCCAGTTTTATACTCTTTACAAATGATTCTCACATTCAGTAACAATTTTGCTATTTAGAAAAACTTGTTGGATAGCACTAGTTTTCATATGCTTTTTATTATATTCTTTTTTATTTATATTATTAATCGTATTTTTTATTTCAGTAAGAAACAAACTGTATTTTTGCAATTAATCTGAAAATTTTTATCATTTTTAGTATTATTTTGACTTCTATGAAAAAAAAATTTTTGTTTTCAAATTAACAATTTCGATAAAAATTTCAAAAATATGGAGAATTAAACTACGGAAAATATTTTTTTATTAGATTCACGAAAGAAAATTTGTTTTCTGTACTATCAGAAATAATAATTATAATAACTAATAACAATGTATCTAATTGTAAATCTACTCTATAGCTCAGAATAAAGCACGCAATTGTGATGTATTTATTGTTATTTTTTTATAATGAGACGATAATACCTAAACGTTTGCTCTGAAAATGAAATAAAACATTTTATCTATTATTTGCTAAATTTGATCTAATATAATGCATCAAATTATTCCGCTTTTTTATGAACTTCATGTTTGTCATTTAATAGGTTTTGTAAGCAAAAGGTAAATTGTTTTTTAATTATCTTTGTTTATTTTTCCCACTTGAAATATATATTTAGGAAAAAATACTTTAATTTATATAAATAATAGAGTAATATTACTCGCAGTAGAAGCTGCGAGTAATAATACCATTTATTTTTATGAATTCTAACTCATTCTTCGAAAATCAAGAAAAATTCGTTAAAAAATTACATATAATAATCATCTTTAATGTTGTTATGTTTCTATGTTTATTAGCTTGTTTTTATATTTTTATTGTTTTTTTGTCAAACATAATGATAGTTGTGCGTGATTAATTCAATAATGCTAAAATAATTAAATTACAATTATTAATTTTGAACATGCAATGACTCTCAAGCGTTAGTTCCAGTAGCTGTTTTCCTAAGCTTTAAGCTAACATTTTTAAAATAAATATTTTGAAGTTCTTTTTTATTTTTGCTCGTTAAAAACTCGGTATGATAGAATAAAATATAGAACATATTTGACTAAAGATGTTTAAAAATCTAATTTGAGTTTTTATCACTTATTTAGCGATTTGTCACGCTATCTTTGTATTTTGTTTGAAAGAAAAAGCTTTTGTTTTAATCAATAGCCATAACTACCATGCATACTTAAGGAATTTTAAAATTATTATATCTTAACATGCTTAATAAATCATTATAATATAATTTCAAAAAAAAACAATTTTTTAAAAAAGCTAAATTAAATTTTAATTTAATATAAAAAGACGCATGAAAACCAATTGATCATTAAACGCATGAACATTAATTGATGATCTATTTTAGCAGAAATTAGATTATACTTTGGTTCACCAACTTTTTGATCAATTCAATGAAATATATACAGATATTAAACAAATTTGATCATATATAGCTTTATTGCGGTGTTAATATTAGGGGAGAGTGGGGTCAATTGTAACAGGGTACGATTGTAACAGAGCAAAACTTTCGAGTGTCGGGTTCTACATCTGGTTCCTAGGTGACGCACAAGGTGTATTTAATAAATCTACATGTACACCCCTGCTGGCAATCATTACTATGCACTTTTGAAAGAGTTACATCTATACAACAAAGTAACTTTGTTTAAACAAATAAAAATTATTAACCGAATATGCAAGTGGACACCTTAATTAACATTTCAGTAAAAAGAAAGATTAGTTTTGTTAATTAACTAGCATTGTTTTTAACAAATGAAGCTGAAATGGCGTCTTGGGGACGATTATAACACTAAGTAAAGGGACAATTGTAACAGCTGAAAATAAATAATCTTATGTTTACAAACCATTATTTAACTCTTTAAGAACCACCAATAGTTTCCTATATCATTTAAATTACGTTGCATGTGCATTATTTTATTTGTCACCTTTCACAGCATAAATTAAAATGTTTAACCCCTTAAAGTTAAAAGTTTAACCCTTGAGGTCTCTGCTCATTATTATTTTTACTCCTAAAATATCACTACTATTTTGATCAATAAAAAAATATATCACAACTATGATAATATGTATAATTAACTATGTTTTAGTTGAATTTATGAACTGTTACAATTGATCCCGTAAGGGGGGACAACTGTAACAAGTGCACGACTGTCAAAAATTTTTAATAACTAATATAATAACATTTAAAATAGGGTTTTTTTTCTCGTAGAGGATAGTCTACTTTACTCGTCTGTCAATTAATACTAATAATATATTGGATTTTTTGTTAGTTAAAAATAGTTAAGTAAAAAATTTTACAATTGACCCCACTCTCCCCTACAGTAACTACACTGTATCTAAACAAAAATGGAGGAAAATACTTGGTGTTGAGAAACATCAAATAACCTTTGGAATTCGATGTTTCACTATACCTAAAAGGTTCTTTTACACTAAGGTGTAAAATAGCTGCCGCCATTTTTGTTTTTTAGAACTAAAATTAAAATTCATAACTAATGTAAGGTAAGATACACATAAGAGTCAGAAAAAGTTATTTTACGATACAATATAAAATCATTAATTTAGGTTGCAACAATACGCTGTTTCTTAAAATAAAATTAGTTTGTTACAATACACACAGCACAGAGAGGATAGTAAATAGAATTCGAACTAGATTTAACAAAACCGAAGTGAATATTCATTGTTCTGCCGTGTGCAATGCGAAATCAAACTTTCGTCTTTTTGAGTTTGGATTGTAAATAAAATATATAGATCGTCTAGCTGTTTCCAATTCGATCATCTGACGCTAAAATTGGCGAAAATAATTTATGAATAGAGCAAATGAATTGATCTCTTTCTCAATATTCCGCGTTTGCATTTAATTAGTCCCTGAGAATGTGTATTAACGCTCGATTTGGTATTAACTTAAAATAACAAACATTTTTATAGAGTGTTCAGCACCAAGTTCAGATAGATATTACATAACAGTTTTTACAGTGTATATAAGTTTACTAAGATAATAAATTTATTAAGATCTATTGACTAAATTATTAGTTATAGAATAATTTAACAAATACAAAATTGAGGTTATTTATTACTTATAATAAGGATTGCCATAGTAATCAAAATAAGTTGCAATCTTAATTACTTGCACTTTTTTTAAATTAGTAATTTCTTAAAAATTAGTCTTTTTTTTAAAAAAATTGGAGTTGAAAAAATTCTTTTTTTGTGGTCAGCATTTCTTAACATTTAATCAAACTCGAGTTATCCATACTTAAGTTACTTCTTCCATTTATAATTTTAAGAGGTACCTAAAAAGAAAGCCTAAAACTCATGAAAATTTAGGCTTACCTTGAAAGGAGAAACTGAATTGTAGAAATTAAATTATGTCATAAAATTCTAAGGCTTTAAAAAAACTGTTAATTTGGTAACCACCAACATGTTTGATTGCTAAGTGATTAAAATATTCTTGCTTACCAGAGTTCATTTAAAAAATTATATATTAAGAATTGTAAGAACTTTATAAACTTACATACACATTACTTTTTTTAAAAAATCATGACTATAATTCATTCACGTAAATCTGCTTATTGTTGTTATTGTTTTTGTATGCCTGTTTTAGGCAGAGGGGTGCTATTGTTCTTCTTTTCCAGTGGCGCCATCTATGGCCAAGAAAATCTGCACTTTAATTTACAGTTTCTTCATAATATAACAAAAACAAAACAAAAAAAAAAAAAAAAAAAAAAAAAAAAAAAAAAAAAAAAAAAAAAAAACAGTACATTTATTTGTCAAAAAAATGATTTTGTAAATTTGCTAAAAATTGAAAAGGCTTCAAGTCGAAAAGAGGAAATTGTTCCAGAGAGCGAAAAAAAAAAAGAAAAAATCTTGATTTCTAATATTTTTATTGTTCTCCTCTTTTCTTCGTGTGGCACACAAAAAAAACCAGATCTATAATTTGATTAATTTTGGAACTATTATTACTTTTCTATTAAAAAAAAGTCAGTTTGAAACTTATTTTTACAGCAATTATCACTTTTAATTCTCTTTTGCCACTCTGCTTTGTAATTTAACATAAACAAAACGAACTACGATCAGTGCAAGTTTAGTTTTAATTTCTTCTTAAACTGATAAATTTTTCCTCATTGCATACAATCACTCACATAAAGACATATACCAAGCTTTATTTATTTGATGAATTGTTTCATTTAAGTGTTACAAATAGTGCTGCTACGAATACTAAATAAAAGTTTCTTCAAACTTTTCGTGCAGTTTTCCATCACCGTGGACGGCGTGTACACCGAAAGAGGGTCGACAGCTGGAACCTTTAATCTTCTGTCCAGTAGCGTGCTCTACGTGGGAGGGCTTGATCAAGCAGCCGGACATCAAGGTGCTCGGCAACATTCCAACTTAGTGGGATGCGTTAAGAAGGTAGGCTTGTAAAAATGAAAAATATGGTAACGAAACATGCTATTTAGGAATGGTTTATGGTGCATTTGTTGTTGCCATAACGTATTTCTAAACAACGAACACAAAATGTTTTTACAATCTTTATCGTAAAAACGGTTTCATGCAAAGCATTTTTTACTGATTTGGTATCCTCTGAAAATCATAAAACTAAAATAAAACTAATTAAAACAAAAAATTAACAATAGGAGGAAAATCAATGTTACGAAATACCAGTGCGTTAAATCGCTATCTAATATTGTAAGGATATATAATGACCACCTTTATTATATAATATACATTTATTACATATTGTATATATTTATTACATGGGTATTATATATTTATTATATGTATTATATATTTATTATGTGTATTGTATATTTATTATACATAACATATTTAATAGATATTAAATAATTTTAAACCTTTGAAAAGAAACTGTTAGTATTAAAAAATACAAATACTTGTTAAAATAAGAAAAATTCAAAAACTGTTTCAAATTCTTGCCTCAATAATAGTTGTAAACTGAGATCAAACATTATTGAAGTAGGAGAGTGCAAAAGAAGTTATAAAATCATCAAAAACGAGATATGGTGTGATTAACAAGATTGGAATGCTTTTACATTTTGTAAGAAGCCATTTTTTAGCACCATTATCTTACAAACGGGTTTTTGTTTACTTTGTTATAGAAAATTTATTTCTCACTCAAAATCTTATCAGCTTACAGTTGATTTGATGTCGGAACAAATGAGAGAAAGAGAGAGAGTAGAGCTGCCAGATATAAATCTTAACCTTTACATTAAATGCTTTAAAATTTAAAAAAATAACTAATTCAAAATAGAGGTAAAATACATTTGTTATTTGAACTGCTATAATTATATAAACCTCGCTAACGAGTTAAATTACTTTTCATTTATTTATATTTTAATTGAAATGTGGCGTAACTACCACTACAAGAATTAAATATCAAATCACTAGTATATAAGACATGTTAACTCGATTCTATCTTGAGGTACCTTTTGAAAGATGAAGGTTGACATAGTCTAAGATTAAATTTCCCTATAAATGGTGACCCGGACGTGATTTGGACACACAATCTATGTTCCAAAGATTAATATTTTAAGTACTCTTGATTATTTTACAAATCCAGGTAGTCAATCATTTCCTTACGATTTATATATTTAAAAAAAATTGTTAATTAAAATTATAATAGTTATAAATTTTATAAGCATAGCATTCATGATGGAAAATATAAACTTCTAAAAAATGATAAATGAGAAGGAACCACGGAGATTGGTGAGCAGAGCTTCCTAGTAAAATAAAAAATATTTTTTGGAGAGCCAAAAAATATGACAATAACAACCTGCTTAACTTAGAATAAACTTTTAAAGTCTTAAAGAAGAGACGAAAATAAGAAATAAAATTTAATGCATTATTTTAAAATAACTTAAATGAAAAAATCAGGAGCTGTCAAATAATATTAAGCAGCCATTTTGTTTTTATAAACATTACTCGCATTCTTTAAACACTCAATAAAATTTTATTTCCCCTCATTTATCACTTCATTTTACTGTGTCTCTTCAACTAAATTAATAATAAATATCTTCAAGCCTTTCTCCATTTGCTTTTAACAGCCATAAGGAAAATATCTCTCAACTGAGCCCTTCTTTCTTAGATTATTGTTTAAATAGCTGAATTGATTCTGGTCTTGAGTCAATTTTTCATCCATTCTTTATTAAGAAAAACAATTTTTTTTTAATTTAGCCAATCCTCTTCCTTCCACTTAAAGAGAAATTAGTATTTTATTATTAAAAATGATAAATGGGGAAGGATATGTATTTATGAATTATGAACTACTTAATTGTAATTATTCCATTTTTTCCTAATAATAAAAGGTTTCCGAAAAAAAATTTAAAATTCCTCAAAACTAATATATTTTTTCCTTTATACTCTAAAAATGTATTACGAATTGGTTTTATTATATAAATAAAAAAATTCGAATTAAACAATAGACTCAATAATAAATTTAACCGATAAAATTTTCTAAATTAAAATAGAATACTTGGTTGCAAAGATGATAGATGTTGTTTATTTTAAAATAAATTTATCTTTAAAACTAATCACTTAAAATTATAACTAAGATAAAGTAGATTAAAATTATTTAATTCAAACGCAATATTTGTTTAATATATATATACATAAATTATTTCAGGCCGGATTTATTTAGTTTATTGCTGCCTACACAACTTAGACATATACAGTTTCCTGCTTAATAATCTAAAATAGAATTAATAATTTTACGCCTTTCTTATTCTTTTAAAAGGAGAACTTTTTTGCTGATATTATGAAAAAACTTATATTATTAAAACCAGTTTTAATCAATTTGCTTTTTGTGACTGTTTAAAGTTTGAAAAAATATAATTTTGCGTAAAAAAATTATATCCATTTACAATTATCAAAAAATTACCTAATTTTTTTACACTAATATTTCACAATTAAATAATTCTTCATTTATTATAATATCGATTGGAATCTGCAATTAAGTGTTTTAATTCATTAAATCTCGAAAAATAGGGCATTATTTGAAATCCATTTTTTTATGTTATTTCAGTATAAATTTCTCCGTTTATTATTCTTAAATATTCAACAAGAAACACCAAAACGTTAACAGGATTCTATATTTTACCAATTAAACATTTATTTATAACTAGATAAGAGTGACTTACTTCATAAATATTTAATTCAACTTGAGAACTATTGCTTTTGATTTGATGCTACTTTTTTGTGCTTGAGTTTAAAAAAATCATATTTCTTTGTTAAATATTCTTAAATATTCACCAAGAATTGCCAAAAAGTATACAGGATGCTATTTTTTACCGATTAAACATTTATTTATTATTGTATCAGAGTAACTTCAGAAGTATTTCATTGAACTTGAAAATTACTGTTTTTGCTTTGTTTTGTTTTGGATTTGATGCTACCTTTTTGTGCCTGCTTAAGTTAAATAATTATTTCTTTATTTAATATTCTTAAATATTCACATTGAAAAATCGAAGAAAAAAGACTGCGACTATATTCTTTATTTTTTTTCATATTAAGCATTTAGTTATTTATTATTATATCTAGAGACTTTTTAATAAAGTATGATATTACTTTATGTCATTTGATTTTTATTTGATATTGCATTTTTGAGCTTTCTTGAACTAAATTGAATTATATTGTCCATTTTATTATTCCAGTAAATTCTCCTAGAAATAAGAAAAGGGGGATTGACTATTTTTTATATATTTTTCTTGATTATATATTTATTTATTTACTGTTACATCAGGTGGAATTTGTAGCAGATAGCCTGCGATTGGAATTGATTGAGCTTGGAAGAACAGGCAACAAATTAATACAGCAGCAAGGGAATGTACAGTACTTGTGCCAAGAAGTAGAAGCTGCTGATCCGATTACATTCACTAACAAGGAATCTTTTCTGGTAAGTCGATTATATATGTTTTTTTTCATATTATGTAACAAAATCCCTAAAAATCAAAACAGAAATTCTTTAAGGTGTGGATAATGAAATTAGAATGCTGGATCATAATTTTATTAAAAAAGGCTGTAGTCTCACCAATGTGACACTTAAAACTGGCTTACTTATGAAACTAAATTAAAATTATCAAAGAAATGTTTGTAGTTTTTAATAATATTTTAAGGGTTACCAAAATGCAGAATAAAAGTTATTGAATGATCTAGACTGATTATTATTCTCTGTGATTATTTAGAATCAAATTCGGCGTATTCATGTAGATTTCAACAAAAACTAAAATTGTTTAAATGATAAGCTTTTAAATTAATAAAAATAACAATTAATTAGCAATTATTAGGTAATAAACTGAAGTAACTATTAAACTTAAAAAGTTGATTGGGGTATTTTTTTACGGTATTTTAGTTTTGTATCTTTTTATTTCAAATGGCTGAAAATTTTAACTAATTATATTATCAAAAAATTATAACGTATTCGATATAAAATAATTTTAACAAAATGAAGGAAACCTACGTTTAAATAAATTTCTTAAGAAGTAATATACTTCATACATGAATAATAAAGTAGTTCTTTATAAATAATATTTTGCTAGTTCTTTATAAATAAAATATCCTAAAATGTTACACTTTATTACACGAGGTTCTAAGCATATCTAAATTTTAATAATAGTAGGGTTATTGACTTAACTAGGTTTTATATATTTATTAGAAGGAATTTTTAAGTTATTTATAGAATAGAACTTCTACTTCTGTCGGGAATCACTTCAATTTTAACCATATATTAATCAAAACATTTCAAATATAATTATTGATTAAAGCAATATTAAATTAAAATGGGCGAACAATCTTATCTTGATCAAATATGTCTTGATTTTGTTAGATAATTATGCTAATTTTACAAATTTTTGCTTTCTGTGGAGAAAGTTCTAGGTGACTTCGTTCAAAATACGATGCTGTGCGGTATTTTTGGGTGCAATAAGCCTTTTAGTCTACCCATAATTTTATTCATAAAGATGCTGCGGGCCGTAGAAGCTCAGGAGATAGAGCGCTCGTCGACTCTGACCTGGGTTTGAATTCCAGCCATGGCTGGTCGATGCGAATGCCGCAACCGGATCGCTCCGACCCAAGTGCTGACAAAAAGATCCTCAAAGGCAGACGGATCATGGATTAAGGTCCCCTTGAAGTCAGGCTAACCAAGGGAGATTTTCGTGATTTTGCTCTCCATGTAATGTAAATGCGCGTAAGTTTCATCAAAAAGCCCTCCATAAAGGCAACTTTCTCCCAATACTTGATCCCGGAGTTCCTTGTCTTCTGGATTGGGTTCAAAATTACAAGGCTACGGAGTTAATTATTGGTAGTTCTGCTCTCTCAATAACTATGAAATAATGGAAATGGCTCAATGAAGGAACCAGCCTAATGACAGCTATTTTTTTCAATATAATTAACTGGAGGATTAATATAGAAACTCGGATATAATAAGATAAAAAATAAGAGATAAAAAATATCAATAAATAAAAATAAGATAAAAAAATTATAAAAATAAATAAATAAATAATTAAAACTAAATAATAAAAATAAATAAATAAATAATTAAAAATAAATCATTAAATGAATAATAAAAAAAAAATTTATATATAAGTGATAAATAAAGTAATAGATATGATAAAAATTATTAAAAAAATAATTAATAAAAATATATAATTAAATAAATAATAAAAATAAATAATTAAATAAGTAATTAAGTAAATACTAAAAATAAATAGCAAAATGAATAATAAAAATAAATAATAAAATAAATAATTAAATAAATATTAAAAATACAAAATGATAGATAAGTGATAAATAAAATAATTAATAAAATGATGGATAAAAAGATGGATGAAAAATATAATATGTAGGGAACTGAACTTTATTTAGAACTGAACTTCTTCAAAAAATAATTTGTATCCGATGATAGGATGTATTGCTATTTTTTAATTGGTGATTTTCGTCTTAATTTTATTTTTAATGATTTTCAATCACTTTTAATTTGATTCAGTTGACACTTAAATAAACGAACTGCTTTTAATTTGAACCAACTAGTTTTGCAAAGAAACGCTTGTTGCTTTCCATTAAATATGAAGTTTTTCGAATAAATTAAAAATGTCTTATTTTTGTGAAGATTGTGGAAACTCTGCATCGTTTCAAAATCTACTTTATATATATTTCTGTTCAGCTATATTTTTTAAACATAAGATTCATAATTAAATTTAACAGGATAGAAAACAAATTGCAAATTATTGCAACCTGCAAAATTGCAAATTATTTATATCTATAGGTTTCAGTTTAAAAAATAGGAAAATTGATAATTTTTCTCAAAAAAAAAAATTTGATAATTTAAAAATTTTTAAGTGTTAAACCACTATTGAGGTTGTTGCAATCATTTTTACAATTTTCTACAAAATAGAACTTTTCACCACATTTGTTAAAATAACATTTAAATCCAAAAACCGAAAATCGTGCTTAGAATTTTTCCTCCTACAAACTGTTCCTACTTTGAATTCCAGTTTGATGTTTTGTCTTACATTCTATGAAAGTAAAGAAACAGTCATTTAGTTTACATAAACAGATATTCAGAAAGTTGCAAGCCATTAAAGTGTACATCAGATTCAAAATCGGTTGCCACTGTTTCCTATTTCGAGATCAATATCATTTCATGAAAGATTTGGCATGAATACAAAAATACCTTCAACTCGTAGAAACAAGAAGGTGTGAAAGTAACGAATTAGCGTGAAAGGAATTTGAAAGCAGAAAGAATAAACACAATCTCAAAAATCAAATGCGTTTTATACGAGAGAAAAAAAAATCAGTATTTTGCATGAAAAGCGACAACAAGCAACATAAAACAAAATATATCTTTTCTTAAAAACATATTTCTATGATCACACTATATCTTAAGATGCATTTTTGTTTATTTGAAAACAATTTTTCCTTTAAATACACTGTAAAAAATTCCGGATCAAATTACAGTAAAATAACCACAACTCAGGGTGTCAGTATTTTTTACCGTAAAATTAAGTTTTACCGGAATATGTTATAGAACAAAAAATCTGTTGTAGTATCGTGATTTTTACAGTAATGAGTACCATAACATCACTGAATCAGTCTATCGAATTAGCTTGAACGGAATTCGTAAGCCGAAAGAATCAACTCTATCCTAACAATCAAATGTGAGACAAAAAAGAACTGTATTTTGTTTGAAAAAGGACAACAAACAACATTTAAAAAAAATCTATCTTTTCTTAGGTTAAATCCGGATCAAATTACGGTCAAAGGTACCGGATTCAAAGTGCTGGTAATTTTTAACATAAAATTCCTTTTATCCAGAACATGTTACGGAAAAAAAATTTGATGTACCGTAATTTTTACAGTAATAATTACCCCGATATCACTGAATCATTCAACCGAATTAACGTAAAAAGAATTTGTAAGCAGGAATGAACACATTGTTAACAATCAAATACGTTTTTTACGAGACATAACATAACAACATAAAACAAAATATATATTTTCTTAAAAACATATTGTTGCCATCACAACAAGTCTTAAAAAGGATTTTTGGGTATTGAAAAACAATTTTAACCCTCAAACTACCTTTTCAAAAATTTCTAATCGAAATACGGTAAAAACAACCGGCACTCAGGGTGGTGGTATTTTTTACAGTGAAATTTATTTTTACCTGATGCAAAAAATCTGATAAATCGTAATTTTTTCTGCATAAATTGCCGTAAAATCAATGAATCACTTTAACTAAGCAAATATTACTGCAAAATTACGGTATAATATTCTAGAGTAAAAAGGGATTTTGCTCCCGATAATGCTCCCAATTATTAACTTTATACCGTAATTTAATGCGGAATTTTTTAGTAGACCGTATTTAAAATGTATTCTGCAGTTTATATGATGATCGTACGAAATATTCTACAATAGATTTAAACATTGCAATTTTTAAGCAAAAAGTGCATATCATTCAGTAAGCAGAATAATATACACCTTGAATATATTTTATAACTATTCTAATTAATCTAATTAATTTTGCTGCCTTAAAAAATAGAACTTTTTTTCTTCATTTAAAAGTTAGCTATGAAACAGAGCATACAAAAAATCTACACAGTACTCTTTTCTTTAATTTTTTGAAGTGAAACTGAATGCATGAAAAGTTTGAAGCTGTATTGTGATACGCTACGTTCTTTTCAGGGTTGAGATTTTTATATAAAATTGCTAAAATATATTACTTTTTAGTATTAGAGAGATTTCCGAAGCTTTTATGAATAGAATAGCAGCGCAATGCACCTAAATATTTTATTATCTACCTTTAAATCAGGTTAAAGAAGAGATCTTAAAAAAAAACTTCTCCTGAACAATTTGAAAATGCAGCTTATTATTATATTGCCTCAGATTCCAGATATATAAACGCCGAGCCTTGACATTCAATTGTTAAAAACGTACAGTTTACTTATTCATTCATGGGTAGCACCTTCTTTATTATTATGATCGTATAAATAAAGAGACAGATAAAGATAGATTATATAGAAAGACACTGTTTGTGGTAAGATTTGAATTTATTAAATTTACCTTATAACACTCAATGCTGAAAATGAGGCTAATCATAGAATTATCAAATCTTCAATCACTGTTTAAAGCAAATATAAACCTACTGTATAATTATACAGTGCAATGCGTTGAATTCTGATTTATAATTGTGGTTAATTTGTAACTCGACATTAATCTGGTTAGAGTTTAATCTTTATATAATATCCGAGATCAGGGGGTCAATCCAAGTCTAAACTATAATCATATTATAGTTTAGACTTGCTGTATTTTAAGTACTGTATGCTGTAAACGACGCCTTTAAAATTTACGGTAAAAAGAATTTACTTTCAAGGTTTTACCTATGAATCAATATTTATAGTAAGTTTAATTTTATAACCATCATGGAACAAATTTTAATTTACGGCCACAAATGTTCAACACCTTAGCCTTTTAAATTTGAACCTAACCCAGAAGACAAGGGAACTCCTGGATCAAGTATTAGAACAAATTTGAACTCGGGGTGGACTTTTTGAAGAAACTAACACTTATTTGCGTTACATGGAGAAGAAACCCACAAAAACCTCCCACGGTTAGAGTGACGGCTGTAACCGGTGCGATCTGGGTGCGGAATTCATTTCGACCAGCCATCACTGAGATTCGAACCCGATTCACCTTACTGGAAGGCGAACGCTCTATATCCTAAGCCACCACGGCTCTTACGTGTAAGTTTATCTTTAAAATAGAAATAATAAAAATTGCGAGGTTAAAACCAAGTGCGGTTCGCAATTTCCCAATCCAGTGGCCTTTAATGAACAGCTCTTTTGTTTGGCATATTTTTAAATAACAAAAAACTTGAAAATGAATCTTCTTTTAGTTCAGGTAACAAAATTTAGAAGAAATAAAAATTTGCAGTATAATTGCAATCAACTGCAGCAAAGAGGAAAATCTCATAAAACGATATCGAGTCATTAAAGATCGTTGGATCGTTAATTAACGTGCAGGTAAACCAGGGAATCCTAATTAAGTGAACATTGTAACTCCTATACCATTCTGTCGTGCCTCGAAAATGATTTAAAAGACAATACCAGAACTTAAAATCTGGCCATGCACTGGGAAAAAAGTAAGGTTAAAACTATCAGGATACAGCAAAGTTTACCGTATTTCTGACTCTATGAGTGCACCGAGAAGCTCCGTAATTTTTACCAAAGCGTTGGCAGTGAATTTGGTAAAATTAACAACAACAAAAATGGTTTACTTTGTGTGTAATTAAATTCGGTAAAAATTTGCTGAATTTAGAAAAAAAATATTATTTTCTTATGATACCTTAGAGCATGACATAAAACCATTGATGCGGTTAAATTTATCTGACAGTTTCGTATTTTTTACTAAATGTGTGGTAATAAGAACTATAAGTTTGAGAACCAGAATTCTGGTAAATCATTACCATATGAACGAAAAATTCATTAAAATAATGGCTTAACTACTGTATATTTTGGTTTTATTACTAGAATAACGGTTTTGTTTTTAAAGAAATGTTATTACCGTATAGCCCGGTGATTTTGACAGAATTATTTTTATTCTCTGAATGTTGTTATATTGATGAAAAAAATTTACAATGCCTTACTATGGACACACTTTTCTCGTTTAACCTACTTGAAATTGCTCGTTTAATTTGAAATGTGCTGTTTTATAATAATATTTACCTCAATATTCTCATGTAATATCAAGTTAAATTATATTTGATTACATACTTGTTAAACCATCTTACATATGATTACATGCTTTAAAACCACATTAAATTTTCAGAAATGTTACCTCAAAATATTGTTCTCTATTTCGATATCATAATTCAACCGATTTTTTCTGTTAGTAATTGTAAAACCGCTAATAATGCAAT
The DNA here is from genome assembly GCF_043381705.1 of Parasteatoda tepidariorum. NCBI lineage: Eukaryota > Metazoa > Arthropoda > Arachnida > Araneae > Theridiidae > Parasteatoda > Parasteatoda tepidariorum. Next base: position 49,385,468 of record NC_092211.1, on the reverse strand, counting down.
AAATGTTTAAAGCGCTTGTTTTACCATCATTACATACTATGTTAAAAGTATTATTATATTATTTTTCGCTTCTTTAAATAACTTATATGATATGGAATAGCTTTTAATATTTAATTCAGCAAAACATTCTTATATTAATTAAATATTTCAATTATTTTCCCAAATCCCCTTAGTACATACACTAATGCCTGCTCTCTGGCACCAAAACAATTATTTTATGCATGTCGAAGTCATAATTCTCGTCGAGGCTTTTAATTCCCCACTTGATTTAATTTTCAATTACAGTTTTAATTTAAATTGATCGCTTAGATTTTTAGTTTTATATTTAAATACATACAATATTATTTACAAGTGACATTTGGATTAATAGAATTTTAACAAAAATAGATCTCAATGTTTTAATTGAAGCGAACAGAAATAAAAAAATGTCTCGTTGTACGTGTTGTTGAGTTGATTTGAATTATTTTTCAAGCAAGAACTTAACTAAAAAAAATTTTATAATAAATTTAACTTAACTCAGTATTCTAAAAAAACTGAAATACTTAACTAAGTCATTTTTAACCTTAACCCGTGTCTGCAGTTTTAATATCTAAACACATTTTTACTTTGTTTGCACATTGTTATAATTTTTTATATATTGTTTGACTCTGTTTACTTAAACTTAAATATACAGTAAGCATCAAAAATGTAATTTACTCAAATTAAAATGTAGCTTACTGTTGCGTTTTATTAAGCCTAGAAATATAATTTTTCTCCTAATGAAATAAAGATTAAACAGGCATCTTGGGAAATGAATATAGTTTAAGTTCAAATTTTCAGAAATATTGCTATTTAGTAATTAAATAAATTAAACTATGTTGCACATTTCATCTTAAAACAAATTGCTTTAAACAAAGAACTTATAATTTAGCTTCTAATAACTCTGTTAAGGATAAATGCAGTTCGAGTTTTCGAAATATTAATTTTACGACCAGTTTAGATTAAATGTATAGAGTAAATATGTTAAAGTATTAATTGTTGTAAATGGAATTATCGAATTAATGGATGTTTTACCTAACTGAATGTACTTAGTTTAAGGTGACCAGACGGTCTCAAATCTTAAAAACAGTTCTCGAATTTTATTGATTATCCTCAAAAACTTTCACTCTCACTGTTAGAATTTTTTCATTCTAAAATTATAGTAGAATAACAGCCAGCAGTCTGTCCATCCGATTAACCACAAAATATACTGTAGAGAATACTTCTTACCTTTACGGTTTTGAAACTGTTTACTTCTAGTAGGGTTATAAGACCATGAATACAAGACTATACGGTTTTTTAAACCATTTACAGCTAGCATGGCTTCACAACCGGAAAAAAGACATTTAACTGGACCTAGGAGCTGGGCTTTTTGTCAGGGAATGGGCATTGGAGAGTACAGGACAAAAATTGGACAGAGCAGGTCACTGAAAATTCTTCACGTATTGAAGGGAATAGGGGGAATCTTGTTATACCAAAGATGGGATTCGAACCCCCGTTCCGTCAGTCATAAGACTGACATATTAGCTTTCACGGCTATAACATGTACGCAGTTTTAGGGAACTAAGTTGCTTCATTAAAGGGGCTCAGTTGATGCCATAAAATTCTAGTTTTTTTTTTTTTTTACCGTATTAGGTGAAAGCCGTTAACAAATGTTTTTTCTCGTATTTAAGAGATTGATTACTATTTACAACTTGTATGGTTATAAAACCATGATTATAAAAATATTCGGTTTTTTAACCATTTACAACAAACATGGTTTCAAAACTATAAAAGAGAAATTTAAGTGAACAAATCTTCATGTGCTAAAGGGAATGAAGGAAATATTATGGTGTCAACGGTGGGACTCGAACCTCTATTCCGTCGGTCCTGAGACTGATAAATTAGTCCTCTTGGCTATAATGTGTAACCGGGTGCAAGGAAGGAAGTGGTTTCATAATGTGGACCTAGTTGGTATGATAATATTCTGATATTTTACCGTATTAGGTGAACGTATCTCACAGTAAACAGTTTGAATACCCTTTTATTTATGATTATTTGACAGTTTTGTTTGAATATGGTAAAAAAACAATTAAATAAATTGTTAATTAACCATTTTTTCCAAGAAATTTCAATTAGTGTATTTAAACCATTCATTTGGTAATTTTACTGTCCCTTATGATAACTATTTACGAAAATTTCTGGTTTGGTTTTCAAAATTATAGTTCTTATAACCACACGTTTAGTAAAAAGACAAAATTGAAAGAAAAATTGTAACAAATAAATAGTTTTTAGAGCATGTTAAGTTATCACGATAAAATTACCATTCATTTTACCATTTATTTGGTAGTTTCAACTCTTTGATGTCTATTCCTTTTACCAAATAGCATAGTAATAATCTGTTTACACTTCTGTGTTTTATGTAAAATTGTATATTTTTTTAAATGGTTAATAAGAGCTAAAAGACAGTTAATTTTTTTTCTTCTTTTCCTGATACATTTCCTCACTACAACAAGAAAAATGATATAAGTGGGTTCCTTTGAAAAAAAATTTTAAACTTTTTTCAATTTGAAAAATACGCAGCTCAAATTTGAGAAAGACATCAGGAATATATATCCTGTGTTACAATGGTATTAGACTCCACTGCATCCTTGCTCTTCAGAGCTGTTAGAGGAACAGCAATACTGCATATTTACATGCTGTCGAAAATTTTGATTTTCCTTTTTTATGTTTGAAAGAGAACCAACTAAACATTACTGCATAGAATCAAATTTTTCACCAGCAAGCCTTGCTATGTCAGCTGCCAAAACATATAACATCATACGGCTTAGATACATGAAGTTGGCTGTGAAAAAATACAATTAAAATCTCTGTTGAAAAAAAATCGAATCACTTTCCAAGCAACCCAATTATATAAAAGTACTTTACCAATTATACAAAAGAATGATGATTTACTGAAATTTTCATTTTCAAATGATGCTAAAATATTCCTCATATAAGTTTATCAACAGCTAGTACTAGAATGTTAAGTGTGGCTGGGTGGCGCAGTTGGTTTTTCGTCGGCCTTCTGAGCCCAAGTCTGCGGATTAGATCCCCGGCCCAGACACCGGATTTTCGGATTGCAGAAAATCCTCAGCGTCCATGTCGTATGATTATGCGTTATGTAAAAGATCCCTGGAGTGCCTTATTGGCTCTTGGCATTTCCGGCAAAATTAAATTCCTAGTGCACTTTAGCATCCAAATAGAGTCTCGGTGCTGCCATCTAGTGTGGCAGAAACTAGACGTCCAAATTAACATGACCAACGGTATCTCACCCATTGTGGTGGTCCTGAAAGAGTGGATACCACTGCTGGAGAACGCACTAGGACTGCTCATTGGCAAGACCGATTGTGCAGCTTATTGGAGAGAAAAAAGGAAAAAAAAAAGAATGTTAAGTAAGCGGTGAAAAAGATTTTCTATACTTTTATTTGATAGGTTTATTCAACAATGGATAAGTTAAACAAAACTACCCAGAATATTTGTATCTACACTCGTTTCTATTATTTTCGCTTTCTCTTATTTAATAATATCCTCTTGTTATAAACCAGAGTAGAAATTACTGTAATCTAACTTAAATATCATTATTAAAAAGTGTATTACAACTTTATAGGCTTTTAATTATCTATTATTTTCCTTTCCTGCAAAACAAAATCATCACTCGGTCTTCGCGCTCATTATAAACAAAAAATGGATGACAAAAAAATGAAGTAAACGATGTCTGAGACTAGAAAATATTTCGAGAGCTTCCTTTTATTCGTAGCTTATTTTGCTTCAATCAAAAACAAAATCTTTTGATTTTTTTTTGTTGGTAAACTTTGATTCTTTGATTTTTCTGCTTTTGCTTCACTTTCGCGTATCTAAACATACAAGCAGATTGTTTCTTTTCCTTTCTTTCTCAAAATATTGCAGACGATAAAAATGTGTTTTGATTCGTTATAACCTTAGATAGCTTCTATATTTTATCCCTTTCCGTTCCATCTGCTTGCAAAAAGAACCATTTTTATATTTTTCTTTTTACTTAAGAGAAAAGTGTATTAGATGAAATGAATTGGAAAAAATACTTTCTTTGCAACATATCTTATTAGGTGAAATGAGTCGGAAAAATTATTTTTTCGAAAAGACTTTTGCAGTTTTTTTTTAACTTAAAATTTATTGTGTCTTTTCGAATTGCTAAGAAATTTAATATTTTTTTATTAGGCAATTTAAATATTTTTTTATTAGGCAAGGATGTTATCAAAAGTAAAATTTCCTATTTCCATAGAAATACAAAAATCCGTTTATTTAATTTATTATTTCTATAATTAAAAAATTGATGCAAATATGATTTTATTTTTATATCTTATTTTATAACCGTCGTTAAGCAACTGACCCAATTCTGAGTTTACGACTACTACAGTTCAGATCCGTAGCCTTGTAATTTTGAACGCACTCCAGAAGACAAGAAAACTCCTGGATCAAATATTGACAGAAATTTGCCTTCGTGGAGGACTTTATGATAGAACTAACCCGCATTTGTGTTACATGGAGAGGAAAACCATGAAAACATCCCACTGAGGATTTTTTACGTTAGCACTCTGGTCGGTGCGAGCCAAGTGCAGCGGCTGCCTGCTATCACTAGGATTCAAATATGAGTCACCTCATTGGGAGACGAGTGTTCTATCCCGTGAGCCATCACGGTTCATGCGAATATTATAGAGATAAAAATGAATATTTGTAATTCTGAAAAGTCAGGGGACTTAACCTTGAATATAATTTGCGTACTACACACGGAAGTAAGTAGCCCAGTATATGTAATTTCCCTAGGGATATTTTTCATTTGATAGATACAAGCTCCATAGAATTTCTACCTCTACCTTAAAAGAAAATTTTAACAACAAACATCATTTTAGGGCCATTTTTTAATAACGCACCAAGCGAAAAAAGCATAGTCAAAATTACCAGAATATCGCAATATTTACTGTGTTTCGTGTTTTATGGGAACATCAAAAAGCTTGATAATTTTTACCGAAGCCTTTGGCAATGATTTTGATAAAATTAAGAATAAAATTTAGTTTTATACTATGTGATAAATTTATTAAATGTGGTAAAATTCGGTAATTTTATTGCGATTCTTTAGAGCATGGCTTAAAAATCTTTTATTCTTCACTTTTAATAAATGTGTGGTAACAAGAACTATAATTTTGAAAACCAGAATTTTGCAGTAAACCGTTACCATATGAATAGAAAAATTTCCAAAGGAATGGGTTAAGTACCGTACATTTTAGTTTTATCAATCAGAATTATGCTTTTTTTTAAAAAAATATCATTACCATAGAGTATGATAATTTTACTAGAACTTTTTTCTCCGTTCGTAAAGCAAAAGATTAAATAATTTTTCTCTTAATTTTCTCTTTAATTTTAATTATTAATTTTCTCTTTTCTCGGAATATAGTGCAAGAGAACCGTACTGGGTTCTCGCGTTATTAAACCCCCATTCAATCCAATAATATAAAAAATAAATAATTATGCCATAAATAATTAACCTCATTTATAAAGCAAAAATTTTCAAGCTTATAAAATGATACATTTTTATAACATCATCGCCTCTCTACATCTGAGCAACTTAAAGTTAGCTTCAAATTAATTCTTGGCCAAATTAAATAAAGTTATTACGCGTCAATTTTAATAAGCTTTACTGTATGTTTTTAAATTTAATTACAGAAGTAAACTATATGGTTAAATTGAACATTCTATTACTAAAACAAAGTTTATTTTTTAAAAAAAAAATTTATTTTTTATTAATAAATATTTTAAATATGCATACGTTTAAATATTAATACGTGCATATTTTAAAAATGTTTATTTTTTTTATTAATAAAGTATTTCCTTCATAAAAGTCAGCGAGCACATAAAAAAAGGCAAAATTTATTTTATTTAAAAATCTTAATTCTTGATCTTGGTCAAATTGTATTTTATTAACCATTACTCTTTGCTTTAATAGTTACAATATTTTATGCAGCAAAGTGATGCTATTCAATTTTTATTTTATTGAATACCATAATAATACAAATGAGTAAAATTAATCTCGTTTTATTGTTGCAAAGCATATATTATTATTTCCAATTTTTTCACAAGTAATATGAGAGTAATAAATTGGCTTCAAATTATATTTTTCGAGAAGTTATATTTTAAGTAATAAACTAAACAAAAAAATTTATACTGTTACTTGTAGAAGTTCATTTTTAAGGATTTGGCATTAGAGAAAAAATACTGTTGCTTTGAATAGTTTAAATATGCTGAAATCAAAATTCTTATTTATATTCAAAGCAAAAGTTTCTTATAATTTAAATAACAAATTGAATGCCAAACATTTTATTTTATCAGAGATATTTAAATTGCTTTAGTCTAATATCATGTAAATTAATTTTATCTTGAAAACCTTAATTTTCATCATTGTTTTTTTTTTCGTGCATTTTCAAAAATTGAAATAGTAATTTTTTCCAAATTCAAAATTGCAATTAACTTTCATTTTTTTAATAAAAAATATTTTTGCTTTCTAATTGAGAAATATAACAAAATTAACTTAAATTTGCATTTTGCGATACAACTTTTTCCATAATTTTAAAATTTATTTAAAAATGTTTTGGATGGTCAAATATTTCATTCATTTATGTTAATGATTGTATTTCCTTAGGGATTATTATGAGAATTAAAATTGCATTGGAGCTAAAGTTACGTATAAAGTCTAAAGTTTAAACTTACCATCTATTTGAAAGTATAAGATTAAACACTTAATATTCTATCCACAAGGTAAATGGAAAATATGAAAATAATATGATTAACTCGTATTTCATTCGTAAAAGAAATTGGTTTTTAATTCATTGTTTTATGTTTTTTTTAACTTTTTGCAAATTTTGAGCTTAATAAAGTTTATTATCTAACATACTTTAAACTAAACTGGTTATAGCTTTGAGAATATCTTTCTAGCATAAAAAAGTTTTCAGTTTAGCTGATTTAATTAAATGGGAACTGTTTCTGAAAAATATATCAAATAAAAAGTGTTGGTGTAATGAATAATGAAAATGATTACGAGCATATTTAATTAAAGATGTCTTATAGAGTGCGTAAAATACCTTCATATGAAATTTAATTAAGCAAATAGCAGTTAATATTATGTAAGTTCTAAACGGAGAAAAAAAATCTAGGAAAATTGCCGTAGTGCATGGTAATCACATTTCTGTTAAAAAGAACATAATTTAGGTTAACCAAAATATATGGTGTTTTAAACATTTATTTGGTAATTTTTCTGTTCATGTGGTAAAGTTTTACCGGAAATTCTGCTTTTTAAAATTACAACACAAATCGTATTATCAGGGGTCTGTCCAGACATTCTGTGAAAGGTCCGTTTTTCGTGAAATGGTGAAAAAATTACTCAACATTCTTTCAACCAGGGTCCGCTTTTATGAATTTGTGCAAATAGGGTCCGTTACAAAAACAAAAGTAAAAT